>NW_028259140.1:4848484-5151515 GCF_977971745.1 Zootermopsis nevadensis | reverse complement strand
TGAATTGAAGTTAAAGGAATGGGAAACTGAACCTGGTTTCTACTCAATTCTGCTTGTATGTAACAATTTTTTGTTTTCATAAATGTAGAATCAAATATTACATATAGAAATTATGTGTATAATGCAGATAGTGCCAGCCATATTCTTTAGGTCCAGAATTAGAAAATATTCATAATATATTGAATAGTCACTTGTGATTACAAAACACATGAAAATCTTTGCTATGTAAACTGAATCTATTTTCAGTACTGAGCACTTCTGTTAATTGAGGAGTTTGGGTGAAAATAATGGTGGCATTTCCTGGGAAATGACTCATCTATTCCTTAGGCATTTTTTTTAAAGATGGGGCATGCTAGAACATTGTTTTGGAAGATGTTCTGATGTGAAAACACACAGTACAGATTTATTCATAATGTGTTTCAGTTCAAATTTTTGGTGGGTTAATGTAGTGCCCATTATAAATGTTAAGCTTCTTTAGTTACATGCTACAGAAGAAAGGCTGGTGACTGCTGGTTTAATGTATCAGATATACATAATGGATAAAAAGGAAAATAAAAGACTATAAATTTACAGAGAACTAGTAATAGTTTGTATGTATGTGTATGAAATCAAATGTCTACCTTTCCTTTAGAGTATATTCCAAACAATATTTCATGTATATGTATGAAATCGTGTCTTTCTTTCCCTTAGAATATATTTTCAAACCATTCCATAGACGTGAATGTACGGTGGCTAGCAGTCTTGTATTTTAAAAATGGTGTTGATCGCTACTGGCGTAAAACAGCACCCAAGTGAGTATTGAAGTTTATTTTTTTATGTATGAGTGTAACTGAGTTTATTTTAGAACAGAGCCTTTTTAATGTGTAATGTATTCATTATTCTAGTGCTCTCTCTGAAGCAGAGAAGACAACTCTGCGACAGGGTTTGGTATCTAATTTCCGTGAGCCCATCAATCAAATTGCAACACAGCTGGCTGTTCTTATATCAAAAGTTGCCAGGTAACACACATTTCATTTGATAACGTTGTAATTATGTGACTTATAACATGCCTGATTTAATAAATTCTTGAATGAATTTGATTTAATTTTTGTATATGATCTCTTATATTTTCTTATGATTTATTAGCTGTGTTTGTATTATGATTTCTTCCTGCATTCTGTTCACAAAACATTTATTCACTTTTACTTCTAGACCAATCTCTACACTAGTCTGTAATATGTGTTATGTGTTTTTAAATTTATAAAATGTTAATATCATTGACACAGGCTGAAAGCTGTTGTGTGTCATTCACTTTAACTCCCCCCAGATTTTCTTGGGCCTACCTAATGGAGTATTCTAAAACAAAGTTGAAAAGTATTAATGATAAATCATCTCCTATTTTGAGACCATTCTGAGTAGGAAATGCATGAGACAGATGTTTACTTATATGTCCTACTGGTTTTGCTTAAACACATTTTAATTAGCCTAATTAGTTTCATGGGTATGCCAAATTTAATGAGAGTATTGTACAATGTTGCTCTCCCAATCGAATCATAGGCGTTCTTGAAGTTTGTATATAATTACTGTCCTACTTAACTCATGCTTTGCTAATCTGTTACTTCAAAATCCATGATGATTTCCAGTAGTTTTTTCTACATATGGAATTAACATTGATAGAATAATGTTGTTCTGATTTTTATATGTTATGTTATTCCTTAGTAATTAATAGTTAGTTCTTTCACCCTTTGAATAAATAGATGCAATAATAAATTCCTTCTACTGCTGTGTCCTCTTAAAAGTGCTGTCTGTAATTCCAGTATTATTTTTATTCATAGATTTAATTTCTTATTTAGCATTATAATTTCATAAATTACAATAATTTTCTGTAGGTTTGATTGTCCACGTGAATGGCCTGAATTGGTTCCTACACTCCTTACTGCAGTGAAAAGTGAAGACCCACTTGTTCAGCATCGAACTTTATTGATGCTGCATCATGTTATCAAGACTCTGTCTTCAAAACGATTAGCTGGAGATCGCAGGTTGTTCCAGGAACTTACCAGTAATGTGTTTTCCTTTGTGCTCAACTTGTGGAACAGTCATGTGGAGAATTTTCTTAAACAGGTCTGAACTACATCATTTAAAGACAAAATTTTGGTTAGTGACTGTGCATGTTGATGGCTTTTGGCATGTTCATAAAATGTAAGGATTCAAATTTAGTATTTCCATAACACTTTCACTATCGTAAATGTAAAGTTTTAGTCATAACAGTAATGCTACAGATTAAGAGTGTCTGTGAAGAGATGACTTTTAGCCCTTTGGTATTTGACATTTAAAGTACATAAAACACTGAAAGATTGGATTTTGTTCTTTAATACAGCCCTATAAATTGTACCACTTTTGGTCAGAAGATCATACAGTTTTTTATTTGAAGCTACCAGACACTGTGTAACTAGGTTCATATTTTATCCTGTGTTAAGTAAATAAGGTATAATTCATTTACTTATTTATTTGTTTGTTACATCATAACAGGTGAATACAAACAGCAGTGAGATGGGAGCAACATTAGAGAAAGCCTTGTTAGCATTGCGCATTTTGAGGAAATTGACTGTACATGGTTTCAAGAAACCTCATGAATCAGCAGATGCAGTGCACTTTCTCAATATGGTTTTTGACCGTGCCAAGACCATGTTGGAGTGCAGTAAGTAGTAATTCAGTCTTAACATAGTTGAGAAATGGAAGAGCAGTTAGGCCTACCTTCTTCTTCTTCTTCTATGGTTCTCCGGTTGTGAAGTCCCAGCGTAAATTCAACATTTAGACCTTTTATTATATGAATGCAAATAATTGTTTTAACCACTAACTTACATTATCATTGATTTTGTTTTTCAGGGAAAACACTGCCTAACAGGAGCTCAAATCTGGTAGAACTGTCTGAGAAGTTTATTATTCATTTGACAAAGGTCTTAATTGCTATACTGGAACATCATCCTTTCTCTTATGTTGATTTGATACAACCATCCCTTGAGTTTGCTGTGTTTTATGTCTTCACACCGTCTGGGGAGTCTGTTCTGTTTGAGCGGTTTATTATTCAGTGTTTGAACCTAATCAAGGGTATTTTGCTTTGTGCTGAATACAAGCCAGCAAAGATTGTTGAAGGTGAGCTTAAACATAAACTGATAACAACTTTAGATTTGGAAACTTAAGATACAAAAAATGTTATGCTTTGTTATGTTATGAATAAAAGGAAATTATGAATTTATATTATTTGAAATACTCTTTGAGTAATCTTCTGATATTCAGTTATATGTGTTTACTTGTATGCAGAAACAAAAGAGCTGGGAACATTACGTGCTCATCAGATAAAGATGACATTCTTCACAGCTGATACATTGACAGAAATGTGTCGTAAGCTCGTAACACATTACTTCTTGCTTACACGTGATGACTTAGAACTATGGGATAGTGATCCTGAAAGTTTTGGTAAGTTTGTTTTGAATATTTTTTATAAACTGCTGTAAAGATAGAGTGGTTGATTTTCATGCTGATATCTATATAGTGTGTTGGTAAATTTTATTACCAAACTCTCTACAATTCAGGAATAAAATATTAGTAGCTTTTGTTCCATATTCTGCTCAATTACCCCAGTCACTTTAAATCTAAATGTCAAACATAATTGTTTCTCTATAGTAGTTAGCACTAATATGGCTGCCACTTCCAAACAGTGCCACTGATATTATCCAAGTGTAAGAGTTTTGTTGGTGGAAGAGGTAAATTGGGGGCATGGGGTTTCCTCTGTTAGTAAATAGGGTAGTGGCATTAAAATCTGAGAATTAGACACTGTCTGTCTTAGTGCGGTTTTGGAAAGGAATATATGAAATGTAAAATGTGTATACAAAACTTAATTTTAAATAAATATTAGAATAACTCATTTAAAGAATTTTTATCTTATGTTTCAGCTACAGATGAAGGGGGAGAGTCTTGGAAGTACAGTCTTCGGGTATGTGCTGTTTTGTAAGAAAATTTGATCATATTTCTTTCCATTTGTTATTTCTGCATATAATAATTAATAAATAACACGATAACTGGTCTGTTCAAAAGACAAAGTGTAGTCTGGTATTAGTTTACTAATATTTCAAAGGTGCTTGCTATTTCTGTCATCAGGACAATACATACAGGTGCTGCTTATTGTCACGATGATAGCGGCAGTAAGCACCTTTTAAACACCAGTTAACTTTTATCAGACTGTGTGGCACAACATCCCAGAAGGCAATCATCTTCATACTCACCACCGTAAGAACTTGATTATTTCTTTCTCTGTGCTAGGAATGAAATTTGTTAACAGTTAATTCACAGTTATCCATAAGGAGAGGTACAAATTTCATTTGCTGTACAAACAAAACTTTGTATGTTGCAGCCCTGTACTGAATCTTTGTTCCTTGCCTTGTTCCACGAGTTTCGTGTCACCTTGTCACCAGTGCTGCTTGAAATGATTCAGAATAACCATGCTTTAGTTTCACCTTCAGATCTGAGTGCTATTTTGAGGAAAGATGCTGTTTATAATGCAGTTGGCCTAGCAGCATTTGACCTCTATGATGAAGTATGTACATATGTTTCTATCAGTACTATTATAACTTTATTAAAACTGTTTTTAGCAAACTGTAGTTCCACAATTACATTAGATAAGTTAAATGGGTTTTATGTAGGATATCATCAGATGGCACTGATTGTCATCCCAGGATGTGATAAGTGTCTGTTTCTCTCTCTCTCGCACAAAATCTGGCTCAGAGAGATAATATGATACAAAAGCACTTAGTTCTTACATAATAAAATATACATAATGTGACTTAAAAATGTCAGGTATTCTTGATGGATATTTAGTTGGAATAAGCTTAAATTATATCTTTTCTCTTATAAATTTGAAATAAACTCATGAATATATCTTTTATGAGTACAGATTATTTTATATTTTGCAACTTTTTAAATCTATATTTTTGTGTTATGCCACAGGGATTTATATATTATTTTTTTATGTGAAAGTAATGTGTTTTAAGTAATTTTAATTTTTACATGATATAGTTTTGTTTATAAGTGCATGGGAACTAGCGTTGTTATAGAATTCTTTGTTAAACAAGAAATTGAGTTATTGTTAGGGCACATTTGTGATTAGTTTAACCACTTATTAACAGAAGTTTTAAACAAAGTCAGTCTGATGGACTAAATTCACAGAAGATGTATAGGTGGACTGACAATTTGAAAATGGCTGAAACCAGCAGGAGAAAGATTTTTTTGTTAGCTTGTTCTATTGTAATTTATTGATTAGCAGGTTCTATTCGGACTGTAATACTGACATTTATGTGTATAGGTGAATTTTGACCAGTGGTTCTCCACTACATTGACACAAGAACTCAATGTGAAAGGTGATAATTATCGTGTTATTCGACGGCGTGTAGTATGGCTTATTGGACAGTGGACAGGAGTAAAGTTGTCACCAGAACTGCGCCCAGCCTTGTATGCGGGGACGCTTCCATTACTGCAGGGAGATGAGGACATGGCTGTTCGGCTTACTGCTTCAAACACTCTCAAACTTGCTATTGATGACTTTGAATTCAATACAGATCAGTTTCTGCCATTCCTGGAGCCTTCATTTGCTCTTCTGTTCACATTATTGAAGGAAGCTCATGAATGTGATACAAAGGTAATATTTTATTTTTTATTAAAACTAATGTGTAGTTTTACTGATAACATAGACTTCCAGTTCATGTTTACATTGTGTTTTTGTCTTGGCTTCCATTTACATTATTATTTGTACATATTTCCATACTGTCTTTATCAAGCTCCCTGTTGCTGTTAAATGAGATCGCTTCATGCGAGTCTACCACAAAATTAGCTCTTGTTCATTATGTTTTATTCCTAAAATGTTCACATTATTGTAATGAAGAGAATTATGTTGTGTTCAGAGAAATAAAGTTTTACACTTGTTTCAACTAGTGCAAATAAAATACATAGGTCAGAATGTTTTTGTGTCAAAGCATAACAGAATACCGTATAGGGCAGTGAACGCAATCACGCTGTCATAACCACTGTACTCGTAAATTAGCTCATTTATGCCTGGTTTAGTGTAATGTTAGTATGGTACATGTCCAGCCGGAATACACATAGCAGTGCAATGCATGGATGATAAAGTTTAACATAAAATTTCATTACATATTTTACAAGTAAGTCTGACAAGTAGACTTCTGTTTCGTGTGGCTTCTTCATGAAACAAATGGACACTCTTTAACCTGTGTGGCTGACAGTTTTTGGTTCAGCAACAAGAAACAAAAAACCCGTGGAAGGGAGCTCTCAACATTGGATAGTTTATGCGTTTCAAAATGATTTTCCAAAATATGCATTGTAATTGAATCTTCTGTAGCATCAGGTTTAATTGTTCTGGCATTGCACCTATGTTACTGAAATAACAAAGTGAATTGAAAATTAGTAAAGTAATGATGAGCATGATTTTTTTTTTCAGATGCATGTTTTGTATGTGTTGTCATTTATTGTGGAACGAGTTGGGTTTGCTATCAGGCCATATTCTGGCTCTCTGATCCAGTACTTGCCGTTACTGTGGGAAGAATCTGCAGAACACAATATGCTTCGATGTGCTATTGTCTCCACATTAGTGCATCTAGTAAAGGTCTGTATACTTAGTTTGTATTTTGAATATTTTTTTAAAGTAATGTTTTTGGTCTTGTTATTCATTTCTTTTTGTAGGCATACTGAAAAATATTACTTTCTAAAAACTTTTGACACATTTCCACAATTTAAATTAGACATGAAATTATATCAAATTACCTGATGTGAACTCTTGGAGAGGGTGAATGAGGCTGTTTTCCTGTCCTGACTCTTTATCTTGGTGGCCATTCCCTATTTAACCATTTTCAATAGCACAAAATTTAATGTGAAGAACCATAATTCCTCTACCAACACTGCTTTCAAACTAACCACCTAGCCTAATTAGCCATCTAACTCCATGGTCCAGGATTCATCTTAAGAAGTGGATTGTTGCTCAGCTGGTTATTAGATTTGCGATTTTTATGGACCCTAAAGATTTGGTACAGTGTTTGTATGAATGTGTCACTGGACTCTATCATGAGCTAAATGAAACCAGTCCAGACTTTCATGCACTGTAAGATCCATTGTTGTGCCTAGCCCAGATTTGGTACCAATTAGGAATAAACCCTTTCTATTTTTCTAGAAAGTAAACCTTTTTTATAACTTTTCACAGATGTCCCATGAGATTCAAAAGGAAATTTTACTTTTATTTTGATATAAATTCTTATCAGGGTAGATAACAGTTGATATTCAGGAAGTAAAGATGCATTCCTAGTAGGGTGATTTGATGTCTGTAGAGGTGCACTCCTTATGATGCAAACCTCACCATTTGAACAAATTGTCATCAAGTGTTTATGATAAGCATTCGTAGAAAATGTACTCTGTGAATGTTATTTTGATGCCCAGTAATACATAGACCATCACTGGCTGAGAGTTGCCCATTGTTCTTGCAACTTAAGTTTAGTTGAGGGATAAAACATGGTGAAATAGAGAGCGTGACTGTACTTACAGATAGGAACTATTTTAGTTACTATTATTTTAAAGTCTGGCTATATTACCATAGTGTGCTTGTTGCAGGCACTGGGAACAGTAAGTGAGAATCTGTCCCCGTTTTTGCTGCCTGTAATTCAGTTGAGTACAGATGTGCATCAGGATTGCCATGTGTATCTGCTGGAAGATGGATTAGAACTGTGGCTCGCAGTACTGGAGAACTCTTCGTCCATGTCTCATGACCTTCTTCATTTGTTCCGCAACATGCCACCTCTGTTAGGTGGGTTATTTTGCTGTAAGGAAAGTCTGCTTTTATAATGAAATCATGTCCTATAATTGTTGCATTTGCTCCTTTCCAGGATTTAATTTTTTAAAAGGTTAACATTACTGTGGTTTACCACAACATAACCTACAAAGAGCTTGACTGAATATATATTTTATATTTATATTGTATATGTGATAAACATAATCAAGGAAGTGAATGCTAGAAGTGGAAAGCCTGTTGTTATGAACCAAAGTTCACATTAGTAATGTGTTCGTTATTCTGATTGCAAACTGTGCACCTTTCTCACAATGCCATGTCATTTGTAATTTTACTTTTCTCCCATTTGACCTGTTTTTGTAGAATAATTTAAACTCTCCCATGGATATATTTCCATTTGTGAATTGTATAGCATAGTTCATGAATGTATTACTTTATCCCAGTTGTCTGTGTTAGGATATCAGATTTGTCTTTTGAAAATATCATACATTTAGAAGAGTATTTTTATCTATATTTATAAAATATTAATTTTTGGACTGATAGTTTTGATTACTCTGATCTTTTAAAAGATAAAACTTTTCCCTTGGGTATGTTTTTTGATAGAAGATCTAAAACCCTGGCCAACAGTCAGTATTGTAACAGATTTAAACACCTGTATCAATGTACGCATGCTTCAGTGTACTAAATTTCTTGACTACCTTTATTCTGTTAGGATAAACAGAAACATCAGATAAAACACTCAGTGTAAGTCCTTTCACTGGTAACCAACAGGAAACAAGGATTTGATAACTAACTGTGCATTGTGTGCTTGTATTTATTCCATTGTCATTGTATACAAAGTATGGCAACTCATTGATATTAAGAATGTGTACAAAAAGAATTACATTAATATTCTGTTCATGTTTTCAAGAGTTCTAACTCTTAAGATAGTGTAATTGCGTCATATTGTGAATATTATAACAATTATTTATTTTAATCCGTCTTATCACAATATTTGAAATTTCTTATAATTAAGATAAGACCGATATGTACATCCAATAAAATTTAAGAAAAAACAACATCTCCGCCCAAAAATGAAAAACAAACGCAATGAAAACATCACCAAATGGAATCATATTTGAGTTTTAAGTTCGTAGATATTTTACACCTGATGATGGTTTTATAAAAACTGAAACATGTTGTGTAAAATGTTCCAAAATGTAAATCGATCAATCGATATGGAACATCAATGATATTTTATTATCTTAATTATAAGAAATTTTAAATATTGTGATAAGACGGATTAAAATAAATAATAGTTCTAACTCTGGTAAATACTCCTCCCCTTGTGAACTGTAAAATATGTAGTCAGGAAATGTTAATTTGTTTACTGAAAGAAAGATGTGGTCCTGCTTATTTTCTAGAATATTCATCTGAAAATCTACGAACCTGCTTCTATATCATTCAGGCGAATATCCTTCTGTCTCCTGAAGAATTCTTGAATGTAAGTATGTAACAGGATGTTAATGTTGATGACCACAAAAGTGTCCCAGAAGAAAATTGTCATGACTTCCTGTAGAAGGTTGACTGTTTAATTTCTTTGATGTTGGCAAACTTGTGTGTCTCCAATGTCATGATGCTCTCATGCTTTCTGGGATGCAATTGGTGTTCCCATATTTTATTACAGGTGACTGTCTTTTCAGTAACAGAGACCAGTTGGATTCATCGTGAATTTTTCCTCATGCCTTCTGCAGCCTGCACTTCTGATAAAGCGAAAACCTTGTCAGTATATTCTATATCATGTCCCTCTATGGGTTTCAAGTTCACTTTAAGGTGTCACTTTCATTATAGAATTGGGAATAAACAGAATTCTGCACTTTGGGCACTTTTCATCTTAGAATTGTATTAATTTACCCTTGCTGTGAATGCATAGGCCCATAAGGTAAATACATTTTTAATATCGTAATACAAAATATTTTCAAACTTCTTTTATATAGTGTGTACTAATTGAGAACTTACATTCTTTGAAGAATCATGTCTTTCTTTCTCTCTGAATCATTTTGACACTCTTCTGTTTGTAACTTTCTTTCAGGTTTATGGTGAGATAATTGTGAGTTCATGCAGTGACATGTTATCTGACATGCGTTCTGAGGGCATTGTCATGACAATGAGACTAGTGGAAATGTGTTTGCGTGCATCACCTAACATTGCCACAGATCTGGTTAAACCTATGCTACCAAGGATATTTGAGTATGTATTTAAAAGTGTATTTAGTTTACTTTTACTGTCATTTATAGAGAAACAACCTCCTGTGCTTTCTTTTGACTGGCTAACAGGATGCAGGATGTGACAAAATTAACAAGTATTGCGTTTTGAATTTTACAGTAATAGGAAATGTAATTTATGATATTTCCATCCAATTTTATGATATATGTGTGTGTGCATATATAATTTCAGCAGTTGAAACTTTGTATTAAATAACCAAAGAAGGAAGACACACTTGCCAAGATGTGGCCTATTCATATTGTTAATAGAATATAGAGGTAAATGTTCGCTCAGTGCACAGAACTTGCATGTTGTCATGAGTAGCTCATTGAAATTTTTCCTACTTATGGGTGGAAATTTAAATTATTTTCATGTGCATCACTTTCTTCCATATCACATGAGACATGCACACTTCTCTTGATGAGTGGCTAAGTAATAAGTGTTCAGAGGTTAATGGCTAATGTAGATTAACAGATAAAATATATAACGTTTAGAAGAACAGAGATCATACTGGAAATGGAATTGGTTACTTGAATTTAAGAAAAATAATGTCTAAGTAGATTGTTAATGACCTATCAGTTGTGGAAAAAATGGCAAGTATAACCCATCTGACCAAAGAATGCCAGTAGTGAACTTAGGAAACTCTGCCTTTTTGACAGGGGTGACTTAGCTATGAAGAGATTAGACTGTACGTGCAGTCGCTTCCTTCCCTTCTCTGTTCCACTCCCCTCTAGAGCCTTCACACAGTGTAAACATTAACAGGTGATCTTTGGTTGAAGAGGTCACACCTCTTAGACACTTGCTCTGTCATACTAATTTATTAATTTCAGAGCCATCTACCAAGGAGAAGCTTATCCAATGGTCATGTCTATGTATCTGTCTATCATGGCAAGAATACTTCTTTGTTCCAGGGATGTTTTTAGTCAGGTAATTACAATTTGTCTTATAGTTTATATACAGTGTGGGGCATAAATGTGAAAATGTTGAATAATTGTTGTCAGCTTTTGATAGATTGAGCACAAGACTCTTTCAGCTCTCAGACTATTTTTCAGGCATTGAATAAGTAACTGATAATGAAACTGCTTAAGTTTGAATCATCCTATGATAGGATTATTTAATATGATTTCACTCTACATTTTTGTATTTTAATGTTTGTTGTAAATGATTTGTTTTATTCAGGTGATAGCAAAAGTGGCACAGGGAATAGGAGAAACGCCAGAAGTTGTACTTAACAAGATGTTGGATGTATGGTTAGATAAGATGGCACTGGTGACACAGCTGGAGCGTCGGAAGCTACTAGGTTTAGCACTTGCTTCATTGCTTACTGCACAGTCAAGGTATAACTCTACTTGAAATACAAATTCATGTAATGTATTAAACAAATTACTGCATTGTGTGAAACTGCTTGTTGAGTGGAAGTGGAAATGAAGTAATTTGTGAAGCATTTGTAGTCAGCACTGTTCTGTGTATTGTGGAACAGATAAAATGTTCAGGGTGGATTTTTCTTTTAGCCTTTGCATCCAGACTTGCTCTGGGACCCACCCAGTCTCCTATCCATTAGGTACTGAGGGTCTTTTCCTCGGGATGAAGCACAGCCGGGGCATGACACTGACCACTCACCCTCATCTAGGTCAAGAACAAGTAGGAGCTATATCTCCTGTCCCCCTAAACACTTCTGTGGCTGAATAATTTTACTCTTCATGTTCAGATGCATTGTACTTTCTTAATCTGTGACCCTATTTTGTATGTTGCAGTGCTGTGCTTGAGAGGTTCTGTGGTGTTCTTCTTAATGTAACAGAAACCCTGAATGACATCATTAAGACTGATGACATGGGTATCCAAATTGAGTAAGCATTTATGATTTATAATTTCTAGCCATTACATGAAAACAGTTTCTTTAGTTTTGGGTGAGATTTGCAACATATTTTAAGAAAATGGTAATTATATTTGTGTATCGTTTTAATTTCTACAAGCTTTGATTGAACTATGTACTTCTGTGCTATATACTAGTTCTCAAAACTTTACTTCTTCTCTTTTTTCACAAATTTTGTTTCATAATTTGTGTAGTTTCTCTCTTAACATTTTCTCATATACCTTTTTAAGTTGTCAGTATTGGAGACTTGGATTCTGTATGATAGTACTCCATAAATGACAAATGTAATCAGAATTGTAAGTGTAATCTCTTCAGCAATTATCAGTCTTATGTTTTAGTCTGCATTGAAATACTGTTTAATTTTGGATTGGCCAGTGACTGGTTGTTAGCCCTTGTGAGTACAATAATGAATCTCTGATTTCCATTAATGGTGGGAAATTTCTTGACTAGCTGAGCATACTTTTAGCTTTTCAAGGACTGTACCCCATGTAGGTAGCTGATAAAATATTTGTATAAATTATAATTAAAAGAATAGAGAGGTGACAACTTTGCCTCACCTCTCTATTGATAAGTTACTACGAATTCAGTCATTATAATTGCACAGCTTCTCTGTATTTAACATAATTAAATCTTGATTCACTTATAACAAAATTGTCATTCTTGATACTTCCATTGCTTTAGGTGGAGGTACAAGATTTTAGTTCTGACACAGTGCCATGTGCTACAGGGAAATGTAATGTTTATGTCCTAGTTCACTCTTGCTGACAGAGCACTCAAGTCCAGGTCAAGATGATGATGTCGACTATGAAACTGAACATGATCATCGTCGGAAGCAGCTTGCGGTATCAGACCCAGTACATACCATTGCTCTCAGGGACTACTTCCAGGCGCAGGTAACTGTTTTCTTTTCCCCTCAATTTGGTTCTATATATACTCATAGTATTACATATAGCCCAAACAGTATAGTGACCAGGATGAGTGGAGTTCACATCCAGGTAGGGTCAAAAGATTTTTCTCTTAGCCAGCTTCCTATCGAATGGGTACTGGGGGCCCTTTCCCAGGGGGAAAAGTGGCTGGGGCATGAATCTGAACACTTCTTTTCATTTATGACCAAGGTCAGGAAAGAGTGGAGCTATACCTCCACTGGCACAGTGCTTAATAAGTAAGTAAGTACTACTACACATATTAAGCATGGTTCTGTGCCATTTCTATCTTTCTTTTTCCCATTAGATTTATATTTTCATTATGACGGGTATGCATTACTTTGTAAAGCGTACATACTTTCACTGTTTTTGTGTCTTCAAAGTCAATTTTGTCACGTTTGAAACCAGCTTTTTGTATGTGAATGTGTACAAACCTAAAACCTAATGCAAGGTGAGTCCTTTTAATCTATGGTCATTGAATAATTTGCAAGTTGGGGCACAGCAACTGTCAAGTGCAACAACCAGCTTTATTTGTAACAAGAAATAACAGCGTACGTTTAAATGTTGGCATCTGTATGGAAATGTCCGGCTGCTGTTTCCTTTATCCTAATCAGCTCACAGTATTGTAATATATTCTCATTGTAGCAATGCTCATTACATCAGATTTTTATTGTACTTAATGACTGGTTGTTACATTACACTATAAGACATGTTGCATTGCCTTATATTAAAACACTTTTTGTTTTGTGAAATGTAAAGTATAAGTTGTATAAATTGTGATTGTGTAATTTTTAAGTTAGGATTTTTTTCTGTAATTGCTAAGCTTGTGATTTGTAGGTCTGTTGTATTTGGAGGTATTCAGGATTGATTGATTAATTAGATCCATACATGATTAATAAGCTCATATTCTTCTTGTGTATGTGGGCAGATGTCAGAGTTACAAAACCAAGTGGGAGCATCACATTTCGAACAGCTAATGCAGACGGTTGATATTGAGACGATGGAACAAGTTCGTGAGTACGTTGTGTTGTAAATACATGAGGCTAAGACTGAAATGGTTTTATATGTAAATGGATTATTTCTTTGTTTTGAAATGAGTTTGAGTATGTGAATTATTAAATTCCTGTGACTCAGTGGATTATGTAACATCTTTCTGCCTCTTTTACAAGTGAACGGAGGATAACTTGTTGACATGTGTTACTATCATTATATGACTTCTATCTGAGAAGCCATATATTTGCAATATTGTAAAGGGGCAAAGGTTAAATCATGGTTCTGAGTGTAAGGCAGAACTAAGCATGCTGCATTTAATATTTACAATGCATAAATTTTGCCCTAGTCATTCGTTTTTTTCATAATCCAAGAATATTTTCATAATTTGGATTACATTGTCACATGCTGTAATGTACATTGCTTATGTTTGCACATTTATTACCATATTTTGTATTTTGTGGTTTTATTGATAAATGGTAAGCATAATTTAAGTTCTCTTATCTAAAGAAAGTTAAAGGAATGTCAGTACTGAATAGTGAGGAATGTACGTATGCAAGTAATCTAAATGAAGTTTACTGTTACATAACGAGCATTGTGTAGATGGTATTTCAGAGGATAAATATTTTTCAGAATTTTGATGAAGCGGTTCTGTTGAAGCAGTCCATAGTGTAGTGCTTATCATATTCATGCTATAAATATCATGCACCATTCTCTTTACAGTTTATTAATTTTGGTGATGGTGTTAGTTAATAATTCCTGCAAACATAATTATATGTGTATTTGGATGATTTGGTATAGCTCTTCCATTAACAATACTAGCTGTCTTTTTATGAATAGTTGTTGAAGGTTTTTTTAAGTTTGCATTGCACTGCAAAATTAAAAGAAATGCAAAAAACATTGCACTGACCTTGCAATGCCCAGTAATTCCAAGACTGAACAAGACAGGTATAGTTCTTACTCTGAGACCTATGTTGATTGTTGACAATTTTATATGTACATATGAATCCGTGAAACATTTTTTTTGTGTGTGTTCAGGAAATATACTTTTCTTTTTAAGTGTTTTATTGCCAAATTGAAAATAGAGAGCAAAATTTACAAGTGTGCAGGATTCTTTTACATGTATTATTTATTCACTTTTTGGTTCAGGGCATTATGTGATTTCATTGTGTAGATGGATGTTTTGTCATACAACAAAATTGGCAAGAAAGCTGCTCATGTGTTCTGTTTCTGAAAGTATGAATATAGAATTTGAAATATTGAGGAACATTATATACCCACCATTGCTTTTGTCTTGAGTTCATAGATGTATCACATGATAATTATGTATGAACATCTTACCAAATATTTTCGTAATCCGAAAACAGGAAATATGCGATGGTGTAAAATGAAATAAAGCAGATAGAACAGGGGCATATGAAGAATACTTGACTGTATTATAATTTGACAAATGATGTATATTGGTGGATATAAAAAATTTGTTATGATCAGAACATGAAATAAAAGGTAAACATTTGATGAATATGCAAATAGGTACTGTATTCACTCATATCCATACTTATATTGAATACATAGTACATCCTTTGATGTTGATGTCAGTTTTCTGAAATTTTGAGTTCATGTTATTTTAAACTAAAACTATCATTAGATTGACAGCATAAATTAAAGTGGCTATATTTTAGGATTTTGCATTTAGGTGAACAAATTTAATTAAATTTAATGTTTTTGTCTGTAGTTTATTGATATTATGTTTACTTAACGGTGTAACATCCCCTTCTCCCTCTTCTTGAAATGTGTGAAGTTGTTGGTATGTGAAATAATAATGACATTTATTTGAAAGATAATTTATTACTCACATATAGAATTGAGAATAATTTATGTGAAAAATAACTGAGTTTATTTACACTCACATGAAATTAAGGAAGGCAGCAGAGGAAAAGTGACAAAAAACCATACCATGAAAGTATATATGGAGCTTGGAGGTAAAATTATACAACTTTAGGACTTGGCACTACACAGACATCGTCAGCTTAACAGCACAGCTGCTTAGTCCTGTACTAAGGGAAGTTGGAGGATCCGAGAGACGTGATGGCAAAGTGAGAAAAATTCCATACCTCTGTGAGGAATGAATTATGAAGAATGATAGAGATAAGGGAGTAAAACAGAGGATGGGGGAGGTAAAAGAACTCGTACATGAAACAATAATGATTTTTCTTTTGAAACTTCTGCTTACATGCCAGTACTAATAGTAAAAGACTAAATAAATTAAAAGTACAGCTACACAATTTATGGTGTGTATATTGGACAACATTGAAGTGTTAAAATGTACCAAGCATAAGATAATTCATATAAAATTGTTAGTACTAAATAGGTCAAATATTTTATGTTACATATTTTTAGTCTGAGAAATCACTTTAGATAAAATTTCAGCCCACCAACTGTTACATTACCTAATGAAACAAAATAGTTCTAAGTAAAAACCATTGAGAGAAGTTAAGACAAAATCAGAATAGTTTAGCAGGCTGATGTTAAACCATTTCATTTTAAATATTTTAGTTTGGATTACATTTTCAGTAATTTTTACCTTGTGAATTTTTCTGAGAGTAACATAATCTTGTATTCCTGCTACTTCAAATGCAATTATATCCATGGTGTTGTATGTATGGAAAGATACATCATACTGATCTTTTGGGAGATCCTGGGTTCAAATCTTGGCTAGATGGTGACTACTTCATCTGAGATTTTTGTAGTTTTATTCAGTCCCTCTAAGCAAATACCTGGATAGTACTGTAAACTAGGCCATGTCTGCTTCCTTCCGTGTTTTCAATTCATTATTTATTCATGAATCATACTATCATCTGACATTGTATAGTCTGTGCTGCATAACTACAAATAAAAATCAATTTAACGTCTGAGCACTGACTTCTCAAGCATCCATCCCGATTTCTGTTCCAGTCTGAACTGCAGTTGACTGAAATTTTCTATGGAATATATTCTTTACAAGATATATATTTTAATATCTGTATGTGCTTTATTTTCCAAAAATTATTCCAGCATAAACAATATTTGAAATTTTGGAATTTAAAACCAGTTATTTTCATGGTAAGCATATAGTATTCTTGTGGTCTGTGAAGAACAGATTAAGCATATATCAGGTTGTTTGTTGTTTTTAAATTCAGATTATCAGTATACTATATTTCCAGGATTGTACTTGACCACCTGTATATGCTTATAATCTCTGCTGTGTGTTGGATTATGGAATGACTTTTGATATCAGTACTGAATTTTGAAATGTATAAAGTCCCATTATTTTTTATACTCAATGGCAGGAACATTTTTGGTGATGATTTTCACCAACCTAATCAGAATTGAAATTACAGAGTCAAACAAAAAGGCTAAAACTATTCCATTTCTGCTTTTGATGTATATGTAACAGTATTTGTAGTCATAGGTTACTGTGAAATACTGATCACTGGAATAATGAAGTTTACCATTTATTTAGAGATAAGAAATTTGGCACAATCTTCAGAATGATCTGTGTTTATGAATCACAAAATTTTATTAACAAAACTGTATTACCCAATTTTACTTGCATATATTGTAGTTGAAATGTGCATCAGTTTAATAGATTTACAGTTTTAAAAGAAAAATATATTATGGAAATATAAAATGCTGTAAAGTGCAGATGCATCAGTATTTGGGAGGTAAAAATCAATCATTGAATTGGAGTAAACATTGTAAATACTTTAATTCATCCATTCCTTGGCAATAGCAAGATTCTGAATTCTGAAGTACTGTATATTCTAATTAGACATAGAAATTTATGGAATGCATTATCTACTTCCGACATTGAAGTCATGTGTATTCATCAGACTCCAGATCCCCAGATGCATCCTGCATATCCCAATCTGCAAATTCCTGTAAGGTTTCTTTCAGGTGTTCTGAGTCACGGAATTCAGCTGGACTTGTTCTTTCTAACCATGGTGCCACGTGACCTTCGAGTAGCCGCTGCTGACGCTCGAGGCGTTTACGATCTTTGGATCGGTGTTGACGCAATTGTGCCTGTAGGTCGAATGGTGGTGGACTGAAGAAACAGAAAACTTAAATTAATTTATAAAAGTAAAAGCACAGAGTATGATAAACCTATTCCATTCCCAAATTTGTAAGTAAAGGTTGGCTTAAAAACCTTCATCTGTCAAATTTAATTTTTACATTATAATTTTTATTTACCTGAAACCTGCACTGCTGTGAACAATGAAAATCAGTAGCAATACCAATGTAATCTATAAAATTATATGCACTCTAGTAAATTACCAAATTGCATCGTTTATTCATGTATCTGTGCTGTTGAAAATATTTAGTCTACTGATCTTTAAAGCTTTGTGTTTTGGCCATTATATTGTGTAAAATTTATTCCATACAGATCCAAGCTAGAGGTTAATTAAATTTTCTGTGTTTAAATGCAAAATTTTTACAAAGATGGCTTTAAGTGGTTTGGCATCCAGGAGATTCTCTTGTCTTGTGCATTGTGTAACTTATTTAAGTTACAGTCGCCATGAGAGAAAATTGATCAATGAGTGTTACTACTGCACTTCAATGGTCTTTTTAATGATTAAATTAGTGAACCACTGTACTGATATTGTCTTACGATACTAGGATAGCAAATAGTAGGAGAGAAGAAAAAATGGTATGTTATATGGGATTTTATTAAAGAAGTATAAAATGCTTGTATATATAAATCTTGGATGAACTGGATATAAACATTTGTCTTACCCATGCCCATTGAACACCTTGTCCTGTAAATGTCTGATACTGTGTCGTATATCTGCCATGAGTAGCAGAACAAAGTCAAATGATCCAGGCTTCCCTTTAGCACCTCTTGGACCTTGTTCCCCTTGTAATCCCTTCTGTCCTTCTCTTCCAGGTGGACCAGTAGGACCCTATATGACATGACACTTTATATGTATTTTACTAAATAATGCATCATAGAATAAAAGTAGCAAATAGTTTAGATAACAGGAGTGCCATGAGCATAGTTCTCTGCTAATCAAGAAATTCCATGTGAGGTTAATAGAAGAATAAACTTGCTCAGGTACTGCATAGCATTGTATACACTCGAAACACTTTATTGTTTCAAAAAACTTAAAATTGATGCATATGAAACCACCCACTGTCTTGCATGGAGCTGACATCTGGTACCTTAACTCTAATAGAAGAGAATTTTAAGGTCTCTGAAAATGAGAAGTTGGTAATATGTGAATCAAAGACAGTTGAATGGAGTTTATCACATAAAAGGAATCTGTACCCATTACTGTTAAGGTAGTCACAGAATAAGGAGTAAGGTGAGTTGTGCTTGTAACATATTAGCTACATTTTAAAGGAAAACATTTTGCAGCCAATAGTAAACCAAAGAATAGGTAAGGATAATACTAAAGATTACCTTGGCAGATGCTGATAGCAATGTGTTTGAAGATTAGCTTTAAATTGGGCTTTATGGTGGCAGAAATGAATGATCAAGTTAAAACATTTGTTAAGGTTTAGGAAAGTAGAATCTTAACCTTGACAGAATTTAGTTGTGTTATATTTTAATATTAAACAAAATTTGAATTCCAGAGTAATATGTCTTTCCAAAAACCATTTTCAGCTCCCTCAGACAGTTTACACTTAATGCAAACTTTCATGAATATTCCCTTCTGGTCACTTTCTTATAGATTGTGTAATACATGTTTTGGACAAGATTTTCTGCAGTTGTAGGAGATTGATATTTACCACTGGTCCTCGTTTACAACGACAGAATCCAGGTCCTTCATTTATTTGTGGAGTTACATAAGAATCCAGTAGGCTATAAGTAAAATCAGTTCCTTTTGGCTCAGAACTTCCTTCAGGACCTGAAATGCATTTATAAAAAAATTTAAAATATTAAAGCATACATCAATAAAGGTTTTACATGTAGTGATGAAGCCCCTGGATTGTGCCCTTAATGAATTTGCACAGACTTAAATCCATCAATACAAGGTCAGGCAGTCTTATAGGCAAGAATATAAATTAACTATGATAAGAGTACGCGTAGACTTGTAAGATTCATCGTAATTTACATATAACATAAATTATTCTGTAGAAAATAAATTGCAAATTTGTTCACATTTTTCCAGTAATATAAACTTATTTCTTACATTTTGAAATGTTTTCTTATATTGTAACTATGTGTGGTCTTCCTAACCACCATATTAAGGAAACTTCATGTTGTTTTATTGAAAAACAGCTGCATACCTGGAAATCCCCTAGGACCTGGAGACCCAGGAGGACCAGGTGGACCCATAGGGCCTGGTGTTAGAGTTGAGAGCCGGACGGCAGTAGTCAGTGCTAAGACCTTCAGAATGAAAGTGGTATGTGATAAGAATTTGCATAAGAACATAATTGAAGGGTATGATTCCAAACATACATAGTTCATTTTTCACACATGTTAATTTCCTAAATTCTGCTTAATTTAAAACATTTTGCATTCTAGAACAGGTTGGTTAGCCTTTGCGTAGAAGGATATTTAAAAGTCTCAGAAGTCACTCATTCCAGATTTCTGGTTTGACGTGTGTTTTAAACGGCTTTTCACAGCTGGCCCTTTTGTGAATTACTTTCCTAAAGAAGATACAGGGTTATCAGATCGAGTCTTTTTTGTGGTTTTTCTCAGTGTTTCAGGAAAAAGCTGGGATAATTTTACAAAATTATATCACAACTGTTTACTTCCACATCTTTATTGATTCATTCTTTATTAATTATCCTTTCAATTGACACCGTGAGCTACTGACAGTGCTGTAAAATGGACTTTAATTAAATAAAAGTACAGCTTATAGTTTTCATCATTAGTATCCGGGGACCACAGCAATACTCAGATTGATGGAGTTTTTTCCCTTACTTGTTGGTAGTGTTTTCTTCACCTAGAGCGCTGAAACAATAATCTGAAGTATGAAATGGATTAACTTATACCTTCTCTTGCAAATTGTTGAGTTTGTCGTGAAGTCGTGCCACCGTGTCACAGCTCGCAAAGCAGCGCCCCCTACTAGCAGCTTGATTGAGTTTTTCGTCTTCTGCTTCGACACGTCGATCAGATTCACACGTGTGATTGTCAGGTCGCAGAGAGAATCCTTCTCGGCATTCACAGCGGTAACTGCCCGCAGTGTTAATGCACGCGTGCTCACAGTCCAAGTTCTCCTCCTCACATTCATCGACGTCTATCAACGAAATGAATAGAATGAGTTTAGTAATTGTTTTGATGTCAATGTAAAAAGTATCTCGGCACAAGCAGTGAACACCGTACCCTCGCACGCTGGTTTTATGCCCTGCTTCTGTTTCTCAGAATTGAACCGGTAGCCTGGGAAACAGGTGCAGACAATTTTCTGTGGGTAAACAGAACATCGTTGTTCACATAGCTGAAGAGAACAGGGGTCCACAGACTGGTGAAGACACCTGAAACACAGCAAAATGGGGGAGATAATAGGGCCCATTACAAAATAAAAGTACCAGATCAGACATGAATGCGTTTTATTAGAATTATGATGTCTAATTTTTTAGTGCAGAGTTGAGCAGTTAATTGATAACTCAGTTCTGGTCCTCTGGGTTGTGACACCATATGGGACCACAGTTAACATCATCTTCATTGCCATTAGAACCTCAAATCTCGGTAGACTGTCAGGTATTCAAGTACCATATATATTTCATCATAATATTCAATTCATTCCTATTCGACTTCATCTGATAATGTATTTCCCTCAGATGAATTTGGGTTTCCCAAAAGCTCTTCTTTCTTTTGTTTTTGTATTCACAGTTTTCAATGAATTTCTAGTTTCTTTCATCTGTGGTACAGCTCCGTGCCATCTCAACTACCATAATCGCCTTCACAATAACAATAACTAATGTAGACTCGTCAATACCAAATTTAATCTTAATATGTTCGGTAGCTTCAGATATGAAACTTGACAATGAACTGATGAACAAACAGAGATTTTATTCATATTGTGCAAAAATTTATAATACAAATTTTGTAGATTGGAATGTGCAGTGGGGGACTGATTGCTTATATACCTGCCAGCGACATATACATAATCCGGGCAGCACTGACGACGTAGGCAGTCGATCCACTTTTCATCCTCTCTTTTGCATTTGTAACGTGTAGTAATTATGTTATCTGATGGACACTGCAAGAGCTCTGTTCTGTAATGAAAGAAACATATTCAAATTTTTCTCTCGTTTTAACTGCCATTATGAGTGGCCACTTAATTACTTACGTAGATACTGGGAACGACCCGTTCTTCAAGTGCCTGAGCGCTGCGGGTCCCAACTTTTCGTTGGCTTGATCTATAGACATTCGGTAGGACTCCTTGGACGAGGGATCGGCCCGTCGCAAGGCCTCTACCTGTACACAGGACAGCACAACAAACATCCATGGCTTGAGTGGGATTCGAACCCACGGTCCTAGCCCACGTCTCAGACCGCGCGGCCACTGCGGACCCCATGAGTGGCCACTACAGTAATAAAACATTATTAATTGGTTAAGTAACAGTATTGTCGGTACTCGGCCTAACTTCGGAAATCAGTAATTCATTCCCTCAGTACAAAGTACAAAATCTAAGTCGTGGTAATTGATATCATTGACATTTTATTGTAACGATATGCACTTGCCCTGATACTGGTTCGGAGTGATCCATAGAATCCAGGACATAGCCGTCTTCGTCATTCTGCACTGAGCATCGCACGAGGGACGTCAACACCAAAAGCGTCCCCGTCGCTCTTAGTGTCCTGTAATAATACACTCATAATTGATTGGCTTGTTGGAAATAAGTGCCAGACACGATTCGATTTCTTAACACTTTCCTGTAAACATACCGGAACACAAATACACCACTAGCGCTGCCCATCGATAATCCCTAACAGTTGTTGAATTCTTCGAGTTGCAATAAGCGAATTAGCTTTTCTTTTCCAAATCACATTCCAGATTCACTTCGGTCGCAATTTGTGTTTATTACAGTCACAGATATCGAAGTCCTTATTCTTGAGAATGTGTGTGTGTGCACTTTATTAAAAAATATATAATCTGGATGTCTGTGTCAACAAAAGACTACAAAAACCCTTCTTTCCCTCCCAATTTGTACTAACTACTTACTGTCGTAATATGAAACATACGAATTGTTTTCGAGATAATAAAGTGAACACAAATGTACACAGCCTTTCATTTTACATATATCCACTCATGAATGCTTGTGATTATTGCGTGGTTTTAAGAATCTCTGTAGCCTTGTTCATATACACTGTTGATCGTCAGTCGTAGACTCCGAGGTCAACTGAACACTTGGCTCTTTCATCCCGCAGAATCGAAACACTTTTTGTCCGACTTGTGGCATGGTATATGCTTCAGAAGAAATCATCTTTCTTAATGCGCCTACGCAGCGTTGTTTATGAGGCACTAGAAATCTAAGATGAGCTGTCATGGTTTTAACATCTCCAGTCTACTCCAAACTTGCTTCAAATGTCCATGTTTTCTTAGCACCAGACAGCACTGGGTTTAAAAAGGCTATGGTATTTAAAATTTGAAATCAGATTGGTTCTCCAAACCGGGAGAAAACAAGCAGCAAATTATAGTCTGTTCACTGATAAGATTGAAAGCAACTGTCGCTTCCGGCTGGAACTGCATGACTCACTGCCAAGCGCTGCGAGGTTTTCTTGATTCCAGTTTAAGTACGGTTAAAAGAAATCAACTTAGCAGTTCCTGTCAGAAACCGGGAGGTGACATTTGTGTTAAACTTTATCAGTGAACGCACTACGCTTACAGTTTAGAGTTCCGATTGATTTGGTATTTTTTAAACAACGATTCGTCAATTACATCTCGTCAAACAGTTCTCTCAGCCGCCATGTTATTATTTTCTATTTTTCTAACAATATGTCCTTGGCCTTTTAATAGATCTGTCGCCGCACAAACCCTCAGATCCTCCATTCTCCCACCCCATAAGTTCGCTAATAGCTTAAAAATACAGAGGTATTCATGTATTTGTTTGTGGTTTATTTAATGACGCTTTCATTAGTTTAGTGGTACGGTGATCAGTGAATAATGAAATTATGAATATTAATGTAAATGATCGTGGCCTAATTTAAGATACTATCTCGGAATATACCTGGAGAGACTAAGGAAAACCACAAAAAAGCCTCAGTCATGGCAGCTGTTCTTCGGAATATCTAGAATACGAAGGAATGCAAACCCAGACGCGACGTTCCGTGTGTAGAAACGTGTCCAGTGGCATGATCGTACCGAGCCTCGCTTTATTCATATTGAGATCTAAAGGGTTATTATGTTAAGCTGGTATTATGGTTGAATGAGGTAGTTCGCCACGAGGACTGAGCACAGTTATATTCTGGAAGTTTCCTGCCGGGTGTGCAGTCGTACGAAAACCAAAACAATTGATTCACATACGCCAGGAATCCGATTTTAGTGCTGGGCCGCCAATGTTGTTAATTTATATTCTATAGTTTATTTCTAGAAGCTTGTTTTAAATATATAGTGTTATACAGTTATAGAACGAGAATTACTTTGATGAAAACAGCATTTGTCAGCGAAAAAATGATTGAACCTTAATTTAGTATGCGGAATTTCATTGGTCATGGAGAAATGCTGGATAAATCCTGGAGAAGTGCTTACGAAGTCCTGGAGAAATTCTGAATAAGTTCTAAAGTGGTGTAGGACAAGTCCTGGTTAGTTTATGTGGATTTTCATTCGCCATGGAGAAGTGCTGGAGAAATCCTGGAGAATTGCTGGAGAAGTCCTGGAAGCTTATGTGGAAATCGAAAAGCAGGCGGTGGGTTTTATCCTATGCGGGTCGGTTATTTCAGATTCCTTTATATTTTATTGGTATACGTTACATTGGATTAGGTTGCGTTGTATTGGCTTAGGTTGGGTTGGGTTGGGTTAGGTTAGGTTAGGTTTAGTTAGGTTAGCTAAGGTAATGTTAGGTTGTTTACGTTAGGTTAGATAAGATTGTTTTGTTTTGGGATGGGGACCAAACCCTTGTCATTTTCAATGAAGCGAATGGAATCCAAATATTAACTTTGTACTTTGGTGTTTTGACAGACAAAAGATAACGGTCGTAGTACGTAGTTATGAATCAGTTTCGTTTAAACATTCATGAGCTGGGTTCATAGTTCTTGACTCTGTGAAAATATTTTCCCGCTCTGACTAAGACATAAATATTTACATTCAATACTCTAGTCCATGTTGAATTTTGATAGCACTATTTCAGCTTCTTAAAACGTTTTAAAAATATTTATATGCAAGCCATGTCCGTTCGTGTTTCGTCGCTAGAATGCAAGGAAAATCACATTACACGGAACGGTGGTAATAAATCAGAGTTGCGGCCATTAATATATTACGTTAAGGCAATGCTTATTTCCATTTCATTAAGAATATTTTATTTTCCTGTCAAAATGCTTTAAGTAACTGACATTTAATACGGATCTGAATATTAGTCTCTCACAGGCGGAAAACATTGAGCCAGGGGTGGAAAAAGTTTCTGAGGAGAACATTTGTACCCAAAAGAGAGAAAGTAACAGGACAAAGAAAATTGCATAAAGATGAACTATTTTATAGTCTTTATCAAATATTGTTATGCTGATTAAGTCAAGGAAAGGGGACGGGCGGTATATGACACACACACACATGGGGGAGATGAGAAATAAATTAATGTTAGTATGAGGATCAGAACGATGGTATCCCAGCAAACTATTGTTGTAAAGAATTCGAATTTTATCGCTTTCATAGTCGCGTCCGTAATCCCACAGCGAGCCTGCTAAGATACAGGAGTCCAAGAAAGACGTATACACTCAATAGTATAATATGTATACATATTTTTGGGACATCTGTAGTTCTGCGCGCCTGTCTGCCTACAGGCATGAAACTTATCTAGAATGGATGAATCGAATTTGATTAAATTTATTGCTGGATATTTTTTTTTCTCTCGAAAAATTGCCTATCAGTAACACTTTTTATTGGGATCGGATAGTTTTAATTATCACTTTACGTGATATAATTATTTGTTTGTCTAACGAAAGCTCCTGTTAAATGTACGTACACTGTACTTTTACAGTCTCGATTCCTGAATTATTAGAACGCTGTTGGAATTTTGATGAAGTAAATAAAAGTAATTAAATTCGCTTTCCTTTACAACTGATTGTTCTGCCATACAGATTTAGTAATATTGTTAAATCTGTAAAGAAGAATCGATTTCCCCAAAACTTCTACTTTCATCTAAAGGCAAATTCACGTTTTGGGAGCTGTTGGCAGGGGCATGTTGTTGACACAACTGGAATCATTCTCAAAAGCCAAAAGTCAGAGCGTAGTAAACAGTCTGGAATTGTTACTCATGCATGAATTTTGTAGCTTGTTCATCTAATATTAATGTAATTGCTGCCACACAGAAAACTATTGCTTTCAGACACTGTAAAAAAGACTAACGAAGCGTGGAAGCAATGACGTGTTTCAAAATAATACTGACATCAACATTACAGAGGTCATATAGCTTCTCTGTGTGGTGTGTGTACAATGAGATTATCTGTCCTGTGTAAGTCACTGGAAGAATTACTTTACAAGTCCTTGTTTTGTGTTCTTCAAGGACATTAAAGTAACACTTGTTTCTTCCTCTCTTTCAGACGCACTGACACATGCTTTAGATCAGTGGTATTCAACCTTTTTTTTTGTTCGCGTACCCCTCGATATAATTTCTCTTTAACTTTGTACCCCCAAAGTTGTTGGTGTATAATTCAAGTTATATATCTAAAATAAATTACATCCAAAATAATGTATTAAATAATAAGTTTTAAATGAGAAAAAGGAGAATCAAGCTATTAAATAACAAATATATTATTGCCTATCGTATAAAAATTAATAAAGGAACAAAGGTATTTTAGCAAAGCAAAATTATATGTTTAAATCCCGCCCAATAGTGTTCAGTCAGGTTCCAAAGCACTATGTGGAATAAAATGAAACCAGCCGCCCAGATAAGAATCGCATAAAGGAGAGAGACAGAAATGGCGCTCCCAAATCGAATGTCCTTACGTCCGGTTCTCCTGTGGCTAACCCGAAATCTGGCCCTGATTATTCAGTGTTTATCATAAAATAATTTTTTTAAAAAAATTTCGCTTACCACCGGGGGTACGCGTGGCCCAGGTTGAAAACCACTGCTTTAGAGAGGATGTGTTAATTAACATCTGCTACTTATTGATATAAGTTACTAGAACTTTGACCCCCTCATTCTGTAGATAGAACTGTATATTTCCAAGACCTGGCACAAATAATATCATATATATAAACGATCTCCAATGACTTATCATCAGTGATTTATAGCTGTATAGTCGTGCTAGTTATAATAACGATTACAGTAGCTCTTATATTAGAAATAATTGTGAGGTTTCGATTAAGAAAACATCTGTAAGTGGGCTGAAACTGAATGGACTGCCTATAGTAAGTAAGCAGCTGTGTGGAGAGCAGATTGTTTAGCGTGTGGTAATTACATATTTTAGACAAACGTCTTCTTTAAGATTATCTCTGAATTTATTAAACCTTTTTTTTCCAGTGTAAATGAGCTGATTGTCCCTATTTAGGAGCGTGATGTTTCAGATTAGGGCTTTTTTCAAAAATAACACTCGTTACAGAGGAATGAAAAGAGATAGGCAAAGATAATTATTACTTGCATTATCAAGGTCAAGTTCACACTTTCATTATGTAACTTAAATCTGTTTTATCCTTGTCTTCTGATCAGCAACAAACTGTTTTTTTTTTACTTACATGAGTATCATTAAAACGCATGCGGAGCTAAATGTCTCTTTTTATTATAATAGTGTACTATAAATAAAATATTCTATTTATTCAGAGATCTAATACTCAGCTTTGATCTCTGAATCTCTCGTCATGATAACATTTCTGCATGTGGACAATATAATTACCTTATCAGTACTCTTTCATCAGTTAATACGCAGACGACTGAACACGTGTGGGTTTGCTACCTTTGCTTTCTATTGCGCAAAGATTTCAATGCATCGCTTGAAAGAAACTTCTTTGCTTAGAATTCTCATGAATCTGGACCAGTTATGCTTCTGGAAACATTTAATTAAACTGGTAAATATGTTTATATAATATTGAAAAAGTTATTTCTTTTATTTAAGTCTTTCCCACAAAAGAATTTTAATATTCACACAAAGGACTGGTATAGTTTTATGAGAAGAATTTCAAGGTTTGTTGAGCTTTTCCATTACATAATTATAATGTAAAATAGTGAGATAGAAACTTAATTGAAGTTTCAGAATCACATTAACAGTACAGACAAAACAGTTAAATACAATTTGTGTGTTGTTTTGTTTTGTTTTTGTCATGTGTTTTAATTGATTAATTATAATTTTATTGCAGGTTTGAAGTACATTAGTACAGGATTCTATTTGAGTTCACTAGCACGCATGGCTCATCAGCTGAATTGAAACTTAATGAACTGTGAAGATCATTGTATTTGTTAGTGGTAGATTTTTCACAATGTTGAGTGTTAAAAATTCAAGACTGGTTGCCACGCTTGTACTGCCTGGAATCACCTTTTTCTTCGGAATCCTGTCTGTGGCGTTTCCTTCCCGGCAAAGATGTCCTCTTATGACATCAGCATTTTTATGTTTTGGTGCTGGAGTGTTGTTAGCTGTGTCCATGCTTCACATGCTACCAGAAGCACGTGATAGTCTGTCTGACCTAGCTGAACTATCCTTCTGCGTTGGTTTTCTGCTCTTATACTTCATTGATGAAGTGGTCCATTTCTTTTGTGCATACCACCTTCCTATACATGAAGCACGGGGTAGAACTTGTATATTCAATTACTCATCTTCAGTTCTGCCATCTTTATTGCAAAATAGTTCAGTAAAACAACAGCAAAATATATTATATGACCAGAGCAGTTTTGAAAATAACAGTAGCACGGACAGTGATGGTACAGTGTTTCAGTATGGAAATCGCCTCAACAGTAAACATCCAAGACGATTTTCAGGTGGAAGAAAGAGTTTTGAACCAACAGGTGGTGAAAAGGCAAAAGTTTCTATTTACCGTCAACTGCTTAACAAAAGTGATAAACCATCTACAAGTTATGGTAGCATAAGTACCACAGAAGATAACAATGTTGATGTTCAGAAAGATACTGTTTCCAGTCTTAAAGATGACATAGTACAGCGAAATTTAATTTCGGCAGGCAGACCAGCAGACTTGAGACAACTAGATGTAGCAAGCTCTTCTACACATAGTGTTGTTCAGATATCACAACGAAGACAAGATGCAGTGACCTCTTTTCATCATAATCAAGCCCCACAAGAACAATATGAGACTGACTTTAATACGCTGTGTCACAATAATTATTCCCCACCATTCGCAAAGTCAAGAGCAGGTCACATAGGTCTGTTTATAGCATTGACTATCCATTCAATGTTGCAAAGTGCAGCTGTTGGTCTCGAGCCATCAGCTGAGCAGATATTGATGCTGACAGGAGCAATAGCATGCTACAAGATGGTTGTGGCCTTTGCCTATGGTCTGGAGCTTAGGGAGTCTGGCAGTGGATGTCTCAGTGTTTGTGGCCAGATATTTTTATTTTCGCTTGGATCAGTATTAGGCATAACTCTTAGTGGAGTTTTGGCAGAAGATGAAAATGTTCACATAATAACTGGACCTGCTGTATCCATTATACAGGTATGTGACCTTTTAGAACTCTCAGTATGGAATTAAATTCTTATTCAAGGTTTCTCTTTGAACAACTGATTGAGTTTCAACTAAGGAAAATTTATACATCAAAAATTAACTTCAGTATCTGCTGCTTTAAAAGTAAATAAGAAAAATTTACACTAAAAAAAATTTAGTTGGGTTCATGTACGTTAAATACATTTAGAACCTTAAATTAGAATTTCACTGTACTCTTTTCCCTCCTATGGAACATATAAAGGTGGAATTTGAAATTTTACCTACCATACTCCTCTCTGATGTATCATAGTTAATTTCAATGTATCTTTATATCTTGGACCTTCCTAATTATGTATTCTAAAATAACATTGGTGGTGATCAAGCATCTCCATGTTTCAGACCATTCTAAACAGAAACTGAATCAGACAAATGTTTACTTATATAGGTCACAGACAATTGATTTAAATTACTTTTACAAAAATTACTCAAAATAGACTGAAGTTTTCTATTAACACATGCATTTTTTACTGAGACATTTACAAAACGATATCAGTGTTGATTTTAGAACTTTTTCCCAGTCCACCATATATATTTATAAAATTTTTTGACCAGTTTCAGCTGTTGTGTAATTGTCAAATTATGTATGAATAACAATGTATTTTTATGACTAAGCCACTGGGTATCTTTAAAATTTGCAATGGAATTGAAGAAAGAATGGAAAGATTGATAACTGTTATATGAAACTTTTTTCAATAATTGTGCGTATTTAACAAAATGTGGGGTACACATTGTGTGGTAAGTTTAGTGGCAGTAATATATATCTGAAATAAATAGACATTAAAGCAAATGAGGGAAGATAGATTGCAAAGGAAGCTTTAGGAGTCTGCTGTTTCCACTCCTGTTATTTGAGTTTGTCTGCTTATATACTTTAATGTAAGAATTACATTTTTCAAATAGTGGCAGTTAATTTAAAAAACAGCTTCAGAAATCCAGCAATTATATTCAGTACTTCTGGTAAAATATAAATTTTGTATTTGTTTAGCAATTAGTGCTGCAAAAAACAGAAATACAGCTATTTGAGGCCAGCCAAATGGCAAACAATGTCATATGACAAAAATTTTTTGCATGTTATGTTTGTATTATAACATGATTATAGTACAAGTAATTCTAAATCCTGAAACAAAGTTAAGCATATTTCATTATTCTGTTAGCATTCTTTAGGATTCCTGTTTAAGTAATTTATGTTTTACTCTCAAAGCCTGATTGATAACCCTCCAAAAGCCACTATCATATCCTTCTCCCTGTTATGAAAATGTTTTTATGAAGCTGTAAGAACAAAACTGTACAAATCATCATAACAAATATAAAAGCAATGTATTATTTTTTATGAAGGTTCATTTCTGTAACTTTTTCATTAGATAGTTTCTTAATGGAACTTGTTTATAAATATTCATGTTCCCAGTTTCTGCAGCTGCTTAGTGGGTGCTTTGTTTCAGGCAATTTCTGCTGGAATGCTTCTTTATATAACAACGTGTGAAGTATTGCCTCGAGAACGTGCAAAATGGTACCACCAGTTTGAACACACAGCTGCAGGAATCTTACAGCTCACATCAGTTACAGCTGGTTTCTGCATTATATATGCCCTTAATACTTTCAGAAGTAAGTTATTTATGGAAGACTGAGTGCTTCTTCATCTGATAGGTTTGTAAGGAAAGTTTCTATAGTAATATTACTGAACTACTAACATATCAATAAATTATTATAGTGATATATGCTTGGACTGGATGTGCTCTAGCAAATTTAATGATCATTCTTATTATGTTGGTGTTATTTATAGAATTTGTTTGTTGTCTGTATTGTTATCATTCAATTTTATTTATTAAATTGCAACCAGTCTTTGACACACAACTAAACATTTAAGACATGAAAAATTCCCAGAAACATATAAATGTTGCATCATTACATATTGTTGTGATTCACTGCCAGAGTCATAGGTTATTTGATGACCCTAGGATTATGTATTAATCAATGATGTCTACTGGAATGGTAGGCCGGGAGAGATGGAGATATATTTTTATAATTGTTATAAACTATGGGAGCTGATTAGAAGTATGAAGACTGAATTCATATCTAAGATAAATATCACTGTACATTATCATAAGCATCATCTGTGCTAAGTAAAGTTTACCGCAGTGGCATAAAACTGTTAATTATTCAAAACCACCCAAACAATGCAGATATGAAATAAGTATGGAAATGCTTTGTGCCTTTCATATATCGGCCACCCATAAAAGACTGTGTAAAAAATTAAATGAGTATATTTATAACATTCCAAAACTTTCCGGTATGCATAATTCTGGCAGAGTTTTTATCTCACATGTTAACTGTTGCAGTAATGGATTCCCTAACAGGACTTATGTTAATGTTTATGTTGTATGAGAACCAACAGAATGTTACTCCATGGTAAATAGGTGATAATCAAGGATTTATCATCTTGTAATTCAATGATATACAGAGAATCCCAAAAGCACATATATGCAACCATTACATGCATCAGCATTGTGTATGCATATTTTTTGAACAGCCTGTATACGATACATTCCACTGCATGGAGCTCATCTCATCATTAACATGATATTTTTGGAATCCATACATGGCCTAAATCAGGGTTGTCCAACATTTTTCTTCCCTCATGCCAAACAGTAGTATTCTGCTTAGATCCCAGGGCCAGGAAACCACTCCTGGTACAATTTTTCAGAACTATTTGTCAGTTTTAATCGAAATTACTAATTACCACAGTTTATGCTTGAATATACATTTTATTGAAATGTGCCAAATGTGTTACGTTTAGTTGGAATATGTGCATGCATTGATGTTCATGGGTCATGACATCATATTTGCCTGACTTTATGACTTTGTGCATCCGTGACGTTGGTATTAGCCATTTCATGAAAATAGAGGGTACTGCTTCTGTGCCATAATCTTCATGTTGATTATCATAAAAATCCATTTATATTGTCCCCAATTATTTTGCCCAAGTCGTGGTTTGTAAGGTCACCGATTTATGTCCAGCATACCTTCTTCGAATGAAAATCATTACTACGGTAACCAGTTGATGGGACTGATTTTATTGAAAATCATGATTGTGTCCGATGCGTGCTGAAATGTAAGGTGCTCCAGACCCTACTTTTTCATTCTTTATAATAATGTTATGCCAAATAGGAAAGAATAGATTTTTGAAATATATATTAAATAATTGGTTAACTGTGTATAAAATATTTTTTTATGTATCTTATTCAAAACTGAGTTACTGAAATAAACTAATTGTATACCAGGAGTTGATACATTCATGTTTAAACCATTAACTTTTTGTGTAGAAGGGATTTGCTTTTGTATAAGTTGCCTGTATTGGTGTTGACGTATCTCTTTGTTGATACAGACGTCATGGATGTGAATTTAAACATGTGTTGTTTGTCGTAGTGTTTTAAGCCGATGATGCATTTGTTTTATGCAATGTATTTGTTCCGCCTGAAACGATCTCTTGAAGTATGGTGCGTCAGTGCAACAAAGTAAGTAGTCTCTTCACGCATCCTGTTCTAATATTATTTTGTGTAAATGTCTCAAATGTACCATCAACGTTAGTCGATGGTTGAGGATGTCTTTAACCAGGCATATGCCAAACAGATTTTTCATTTGAATTTATAATCGCAGAACTGTAACCATTATCTCTAAAATAGTATGTATATTTGGGAACAAAAGTAATACAATTATATCCATGGTCCTGAGAGTAGTTTAAATTCAGTTAGTGTTTCCTACCACTGAATTTAGGATCTTATGAGATTTGAGGCTCTCCAAGTGGTGAAGATGTTGGCTTGATTTTCTGGTTTATGACAGTCTGGAGTCTTGTATGTGGTTAACATTGTAAAATGTATTGTCTTCATCTTCAGGGTTTAAGATGTGTTGGTAACCACCCAAGACATGGCATCAAACCCCAGAAGACCACAATCAGTTCCATGGCATCTGATTACCATTTCATATCTTGCATTCTGCCTCACATTCAGGAGTCCATAGAAGTAAATAATGCTATAAATGAAAAGGACCATGGAACAGCTAAAGAGGAATATATTTAAAAATTAGTTTCTAACATCACAAAATATTCTATAAAAATCTGCCATTTACCTTCGATGTTTGTTTTTACCTGAAATTTATATTTCTGTTTCAACTGATCATATTCTGAAATGTACATATACACAGTGACAAAATTTCTTAAAAGTATCTTATGCATAATAAAAATAAATGTATTGCCTTCTATAAACATTCCAACATCTGATTTCAACACTTAATTAAAATATTATATTGATTCTTTGTAACATCACAATAGTCTTTGAAAATGAAAGAATGGACAGATAAGTCATTTATGTAATAAAATAAAAAGACTTTCATTCTTCAGAACAGTTGTCTGTGACAAATATTGAGAAAATATGCCAACATAGGCTTTCTACTATAAATATTCAGAATGACCAAATTTTCAACCCAAGTTGATTTGATTGGAGGTCATCATGAGTCCATTCATGATGTGGCCATGAATATTGAATTTGTGTACTATACTATAATTATCGTAACTGGCCTCATAATTTCTTCAGTAAAATACAAAGTGTAAAGCAGATTACAGCATGGAGACATCCTGTTATATCACTGAACTATGTTGTCTGTGGCTGCTGGTGACAGTTTTATATAACTTTATTTAATGCAGTAAACAAAATCAAGACTTGCATGATGGTGTCAAACTTAGTCATTGGATTGTGACACTGTGTGGATGTGTTGGTATGTGTCTAAAAGTTTACTGGTGTTGCAATGCAGATGACAGAATGACATTTTCACCATTATAAAAACCTCAAATCTCATAAGGCAGTGTTTCATGGAAATCAGTATTGTAATATCTTTCTCTGGAGACAGACAGATACTAAAATATGGCATATGAATTTATCTTTTAGAAAATTATATTTTAAAGGGAACATTATTATAGCCTGTTCCAATAACAACTTCATAATTATGACAAAAATAAATTTTGTCTTTGAAAAAGAGAAATATGTTTCATTGAATTGAAAATTTTGTACTTATCAAATACACCCAGAACTTAAAATGTTTCACAGCTAAATCTAGCATTACAACAAATTTTTAAGTAATTTTAATTTTTCTGAAAAATGTAAAACACTTGAAGTGAGAGACCACCTCAAAAACTCAGTATGCTAACAGAGATATTTCATATAGATTTATTTTCCAAAAATAGGCATAAAATAATAAATTTAAGAAAATACTGTCCATAAAATTTCCTTTAGTCTAAAATGACAGAATCAAAGTATTATAGGTTATGAAATCAGAAACTAAGGAATTAGAAACTTAGAAAATGTTACAGCGAAGGCATTATTTTTCCTTCAGGGAACTGAATACAGTGAGTGGCACCACATTTGTAGACAAGACAACAACCAATATAATCTTTAAATAACATACCGAATTATGGCATACAAATGAATAAGTCCTTCTTCTTCCCTATCACTAATACATTCCTTTGGTTCATGGAACTGTGATGTGGTGCCTGATATACTGCATACTGTATTCATACCAGGTTATCACACAATACAGAATAAAACACCTCACTGGCAACAACATAGTACCTTTCTTCATGTTTTTTAGATATTGTGAAATTATAGGGTACTAGCCAAAGAAGCAATACAAAATTAATTAGCAGTACTAGAAAGTTTTCCCAGAATAAGAAAGATGAACTAGTGTATGTTAATGTCACCTCCAAAGAATTACTGCTGAAATATTTTGAAAATACTAAAATAATGTACTTTTTATTTTGTGTAGCTTTTTAAACTCTAATTTATTTTGGTCAAGGACTGCTAATTAAAAAGTGCAAAGCTTTGAGATGCTATACAGAGCACAGTGTTTCATTCGAGTCTCAGCCGTACTTAAACATTTTTGTATTCCTGAGAACTTTTTCTTTCTTTCTTTTTTCCTCACCTGGGTTGAAGAAAACTCACTCACACAAGTCAGGGACCACTAAAACTGAAACTGGAACTGTTCTGTATCATCACACACAAATTTCAACCTCTGGCCTAAAAGAGGATGCAATGCAAGTAACAACAGAACACAACTTTAGACCCTCAGACCTGAAACACGACATACTTATTCCATTTCAAACATCATGTGACATGCATAAGTTCGAAGTCTAGCCACATGATAAAGGTTGGTAACAGAAGTTTGCAACTTAAATAAGGGATGTCTTCACTGTCATGCAGTTTATAAAATATCACTGTAGTTTTACACAAATTATTTATGTCTCTCATTCCAAACATAATGATAGTGCTTTAAGGAGAATGAACTTCATATACACACATTCACTGAGTTGCTGAGAGTACAAATGTACTAGAAACAACTACTTTTAGGAATCAGTACTTTTTGGTGCAAGAAAAATAACCCATATTCTGACAACAACAGCTCCATGACCTCTACTGCGACTGCAACTGTTTTTTAACTGATGGCAAATTATGTATGAATTTAATTTTAATGCGCTGAAGCTGGTAGGCTAATCACGTCTTCATAACTCATCCCACAAAGCACTGCACAACCAGTCTGATCCCTGATTTGGGTGACAGTTTTTTCATGAACCTAAGGTAACTCCTTAAGAGGATATTTTAAATGACTGGTCTTGACTGTATTTTTGTGCACTGATACTACATCTATGTATCCAGATCTGTCTGGCTACATCGGAAATCTAACATCTCAGTCGGGAGCATTCAGTAATGACTGAGAGTCGAGAAAGGCCTCTCCTGGCAGGAAACTTGTGTTCAGTGTTAAAGAACTAGCAAGGAGAGCACCAGGTCGAGTGATACCATGGCTGAATGGGAAGAAAGAGCCAACTTGGGTAAGAGTCTGTTCAGGTGCAGATTCACCCCGCTGCAAGGCGGCCACTTCTGCAGACAGCTGACGGTGGTGCAGGTCTATCTGTGCCAGGCCACCCCCAGGGATCTCCAACAGCGGTAGCCATCGGAAGTAACACTGTCTCCAGAGGCTCAATGATGACAGCCCACCGTGCGGTAGCAATTCCTTTGGTTGTGAGTGACTACAGGCCTCATAAAGTGGGTTAGTGAACAGTGCAATGTCCTGTTCTGGGAACTGCTCCCCCCAATCCCAAATACTTCTTAACACAAGCCGGTTATTTGGATCCTGTAAAACAGATAAGGTAACTAATGGCACTTGATTTGTGAAAGAATAATCTGTTATACAGTTAAGGTAAACTGGAAAAGAATAAGAATTTGCCAAATTGTATAAGTATCTGATATTAGAACCCAGAAGTTAACATTAATATCCAGAAGAACATCAACTACAATTTGTATATACACACTTGTATATATTTGCATACATGTGCACTTTATAATATAGCAAAGATTATACAAATAACTTAGTATTCAGAGGTAAGTTAACATTCGTGTCTGACTTCAAAACACTGTTTGTTTGTTTGTTTGTTACTAAACCTGAGATTACCATATTTACCTATTTACCAACATTTTGAGAATAAAACTGCATGACAGACATGGTCGTCAGTCTAGACCTACAAATGTAAATTTAACTGTTGTCCTTAGATTTTTGTGGCTGGAGTTCAATGTACAATTTTGGTTTTCAGGGCTGAGCTGCATCAAACACAGAAAACTGTTCCTTGGATATATGGGAGGTATGCTCTGTGGCTTGTTTAAGAGATCCACAGGTATGGAAACATGAACTAAAATTAATTTTCCTGCATGCATTTCATTAAAGCAAATGATCATGATCATCTAGATTCTTGCAGTATCAATATTATGAAGCATCCATGTTTTATTTTTGGTGATGGTATACTTTCTTAGGAATGGTAATAAGTGTAAAGTTTGAGTTCTGTTTGAACACATATCGAAGACAAATTTTGGGTTTTTCCAGACTAAATTTGGGTGTCTGCATATTGCAGTTCTGTAACTTACCAATAAACTGATAATCAGAAAGAACAAGGAAACCAGGACAAAATCTCAATGAGTATGTGCACACCAAGCCAGCGACTGCATATGTATTATTAAATACTTACAGCAGTGGCAAGGGTGCGATCACGTTCACAATCAAACAGAAAAGTCTCAAACACAGAAACATGTGCCGAGTCCCAAAGGGTAGTGAGATATGTTTCTGTAAACTCAAATGCAGCTGGAAACTGTTGGAGAAGCTGCCACATGCAGTCCAAGAACACTAGAAATTCTGGTGACTGAAACAGTTTACAAGCAAGAAAATATAGCTATAAACATAGAGTATGCATCAAATTATCTATATTAGAACATGGCATGGGAATATAGTTTTATATTAGAAAAGTTTATGACTACTGACACTCACACAGCGTATCCGTGATTTCGCTCAATATGTCCATGTGAATGCTGATACAGAGCCTGAAATTAGCTTCAACTGTTTCCTACCACATTGTTTTGGTCATCCTCCAGTTCACTTCTGTACTGGGTGTTACTTAAAGATCTGGCACATATGTAAGGGTGAGTTGTACATGCCAAAATAATGATAACATTTCACACAATCATAAGACTCCTTTCCAAGTTGACGTTCAACTTTTTTTCCTCTGTTCCAAAATATTCTAAATGGTGTACTTTCATTGCTTCCAGTCTGTACTTAGAGCAGCATGAAACTGAAGATAAGGATATCCTGATTAAATTACCACATTATCAAAATAACTTAAAACTAGCAATAAAATATATAATAATTATCTTCACACAGATCTTGAACTGCATACTGCAACAGGTAAAAAGACTCAGCAATTTTCAGTTTTTAGATTCTACCTGGTAACACACAAAACCTTAACGTGATTTATAAATACAAAACAAGTTCTGTAATTTACCTGTTCAGACTCAGTACTGAACACATGGGCCAAGCGAGTACAAAAGGGATGACCAAGAACTACCCATTCTTTCTGAATGAGTGTTTGGAAGCCACGTAATGAACGCCAATATGGATCCAATAAAACTTGCACTAGGCTTGCCACAATACAGCACATGTCCCGTCCATCACCCTCTGCAAGTGGAGAAACTGGTGATAGTAATTTCATGTTTACATGATATTTTATAAAACAGACTTATTTTAAAAACAATTTTTATTATAGCTTACAAACTAAAAATATAATTACAGCATTAATCTTACCTACTAATACGTGTGTATAAACATGTACTGAAAAATTAAATTTGTTTGGTAAATTTAGACTGTTATCAGCTTACCTTGTAGAACCACTGTTTCATCTCTCTGAATAGCTTCTGCAGCCTCAATGGATTTACGCAAACACACTGATACAATTTGAAGCCATCGACTACCCTCAAGTAGAGAGAAGAAATTATTATCTTGTATCCAAAACAGACGAAGACTTTCTGTAACAGCACACGCATCTTGTTTGTATAGTAAAATTACAATTATTACATCACATAGGATATGTGTATGTGAGAGACAAACTTGCTGTTGCTCACCATTACTCTTAAACCAACTCTAGTAGAATGTGAAGATTTAACACCACTAATACCAAAACCCACACTGGACATGATCCTGAGGCAGTTCTATCCACCACCTCCATCTTAATAAATCCCTAAGATCAATCTTAATATTACTTTCCAATTCCAAGAGTTTTGCTATCAAAATTCTGTAGGCATTTCTTGTTTCATTCAATCTATTATTGCCATCTAACTTCATTTTTATTGGGTGCACTGTTGCAAAATTATCTAACTTGTGTGTCAACCAGTAGACCACTAGGGCAGTAAATTAATTTGCTACATTAATTGTTAACTCTTTCAACTCTAGATAGAGATCTGATTGAAGTTCTCACCTGGTGCACACAGTTCCCTGAATTTGGTGTAGCTGATCTGAACATCTCTAGGACTAGGGAAGTCTTTGCTTAAGTCAAGCAACACTGGCTGTCTTCGCTGAGGATGAGACTTTCTTACATTCTCCAACATCACATTTTCTTTTACTCTGTAATGTTAAAGCACAGAATAATCACATATGAATGAAATCTTTCGCCGTGATTTAGTGCTAATCAGAATCCTGTTTCTGGGTTTTGGCTGTGTTACTGAAATCTAAGAGTTTCTTACTGCCTCCATCTTCCAAGACCCTTGCTGATACATAAAAGACAGGTTCACGGGTTTTCTGATCACATGTATATTAACGAGTTCTCAGTACCTACCTGTCTGTGATAGTCGGATGGATATCTGCCATGCGCACAAGAGCTGCTCCATGTGATGAACCCCAACACCAAATAGGGGGCCTACTTCCTCGAAAATGCCTCGCTGCGTCTCCTAGCTGCCAGTCCAATACTTCTTGTGGCACAATCAACCACTGAGGTAAACTGGAAACATAAAGACTGTTTTAAAGTGTGTCTAAACATAAAAGTTGTGACAATGTGGCTTTTAACTTTGCCATGTGTACTGGTGTTTTTGTCTACATGTACCTCCTAATGGTATGTTCTTAAGCAAAGATGAAAAGCAGTGGAAATAAGGCACCTCTTCTTTTGGACCATCAAAGAAATGTCATATGTAAGCACTTTACTGTATATTACATTTAAGCATATTTTGATTTGCCAAAGTATCTTCATGTGTATACTAAGAAATTTAATTTCAAACCATTTGTTTGAAAATCAACTTTTGTAAATTATTCCAAACAGAACAGTGTTGTATCTTATACATATCTTGCAGACTTCTGTGAGTTAGATTTTCACGGCTTAAGTGCTGTACACATATTCATTCTATTTATTCACATTTTCTCAATGCATAACACATGGAAACCACTATGTTCAGCCACTTAATGAATAATTTTCATCTCATTCAAATATTAACATGCTTCAGGTACAGACAACATCTCTTATGGCTCAGAACACTTCTTCAAAATTCTTCCCATCCCAAATATTAATAATTTCACTATTAATGTCCATGCATTGTGATTTTTTGTCTTTTCAGATTTATTAATGCAACTGACATGCATCGTGATGCAGTAACATAACAGTGACAGATGAGTATGGAGCAATGGTGGATTGATGATTAGCAGGGGCCAACCAAAGACGGACTCTAAGAAATCCTGCTCCAGTACCATTTCATTCGTTATGATCCTTACTTGATGTCACATGGGACTGAACCCAGGTCTTCATAGTGAGAAAATGGTGTCTAGCCACCTCAGCTGTGGCAAAGCCTCATCTTTCAACAATTTAAGATACATAAGAAGAAAATAAGGAAGGAAAAAAGAGAAACAGCCAACGTCAAGCATAAAGAAGGTACTTGTTAGTGATTTCCAAGTAGCTGTACACTTGTTTCACCTAGTGGAAAGCTGAAAACTTTGATTTACAGCCGACAACCTCCAACCCTGGCAACCAGTCCTCAAAAGCTCTCGTTCCCAATCAGCCAGACCCCGGAAGGAACACACTTCTCGCTGACAATTATAGTATGGTTCTCTAAAATAAAAGTGATAAAATGATTATACATACTGTACAGTCTGGCTGTATGCTACAACCACAAATCCCAGTAGTTGTTTCACTTCACTGAAAAAATTAAATTAAACAAAATATGGGAAAACTCATTAATCTGAAAATCATACACAAACTACTGTTGCCAAAATAAAGGAGCCACTTCAACTACCACTTCTGTCTGCTATATTATATTTTAAATGTTTCATCTCTTCAGAACTCTCTCCACTGTCAAAAATAAAGCTTTACTATACAGTTAAAATTTTTAAAACAAATTTGTGTACAATAAAAATAAATTTGGGTCTTGGTGATAAAAAATAGGTTTTTTTCTTTCATTTTTATGTTTGGTTTAAATGACATCCTACCATACAATGAAGTCCATAATTTTGTTCTGACTGCGAGGTCTTGTTTTAATACATATTCATCTATTTCTCAGATACCCAAATTTCAGTTTAAATTAATTTGCTCTATAAAATATTCTGATAGTTAGTATACATTCTGGATATAATTAACATGAATCACAAGTTGTTCTTGATAATGAATGTTTGCTAGATGTCACATAGATCACACGGTGAAGAAAGTCTGGCTGTACTCCAGCCACCAGATTCTGCCTTATAGCTGGAAAGAATGCCAGTATTTTGGACCCCAGAAGGCTGTCATCTTCATGTATAATCTTGTTACAAAATTTAATATTCCCAGCTCCAATGGTCTATTAAGCTGAGAGCTAAATGAAAATTTTCCATGCTTGCCATGTTGTCTAGTACTATTCTAATTGACAGGGTAGACTCTAATGGTATAATGTTCATTACTGAATTTGTGAAACTCAATCGGTGCAAAAATTTAAAAAGAGAAAGTAGGTTAAAAGTATCTTGTATATGTATATGAAACAATGTTCATACAGATTTCTGTCTTCTGGGTTGTTGTGCTGTGTAGTATGGTAGATGTTTACCAACGTTTCAGAGGTCATACTGCCTCCTTCATCAGGGACGGCAGTATGACCTCTGAAACATTAGTTAGCATCGACCAGACTACACAGCACAACAACCCAGAAGACAGAAATCTTCATACTCACCGCTGTGAAAACCTCAAATCTTACTGTTCATACACTTTACTGATTCCTGATATGGCAAAGCATATCCAATTAAAACCAAGTCCAGAACTTTATTTATATTACTGAGAATTAAGTCATACCTGTAATCATATGCAAAAAGTAGCTGGTGTCTCCTTGGAAAAGCATGGTGTAAGAGTGCATTGGTTAGGTTTTTGCCATGTCCTACAGGTGAAAACTTAAAGCTGAATGACAGCACCTTCATGTTCTGAAATGGGAACATTTTAAAAATATATTAATAAAAAATGGATAACGGATTCTGAAACATGATATGAATAGTCAGTAATATTTCATTGTATTTATATACATCCGTTATGTTTAAAGTGCCCTTGATGAAGCTGAGAAATTAATTGCATATATTAAAAGAACTTGTTAACTTTTTGACTGTTTGTTCATATAATGTATACTGGTTGCTATATTCTCTGGATCTTGTGATTAAAAACAAAATGTTACTAATGAGGCTCTACAAAGAAAGGGGAATTTCTCAGGTTAAGACCTTAGTAAATGTTAAAACCTGTGTTTAAAAATCCATTTAATACTCTACACATTTACAGCAGTTGCATTACACATTCAATGATATGAAGGAGAAAGAAAGGAACATCAGACTTTAGTACAACTTCCCACTCTTGTTTTCTGATTGGGATTACATAAATCAAACACTGATAAGTATAAATTGTCTCTTGCTGTCTCTGTATAAACATCATCTTTAATGCTGGTAGGTGAAAATAATTACTTTGCATAAAATATGGAGGCCTCTAACTTTCCCAGTTACGTTATTGCCTGGCGTAAGTCGACGTTTCTTGTCCCCTACTAGCTGGTAAACCACATCCACATTTGACAGGCACACTTCATATTCTCCCAACAGTAAATTTTGCTGCCCACTTTCCTGAAAATATAATAAATTTATTATTACAGGTTTTACTTTAAAAAATGGCAAAACTAACATGGTCACACAATATATTTCAGAAACAGTGCTAATATGAACATGACAATTTATCAATAAATTGCTGAAACTAGTTTGAGAAGCATCTTGCTAATTAGCATCTGAATTCAGTGATGCTTGAATAATAGTGTCAGGGATGCAGTCTGTAATTATATAATATTATTTCAATCATCATTTATTTCACTTCCATATCTTCCACAATTTACTACAAGTGTACTGTAAGTGCTCATGAAAGAAGTGATGACTTAGGGATTTTATTCCATAAAATGTGGGTGATTTTATGATTAGCTGAGTGACAGTCAGCTTCTCAAAGACTGCTCCATGGAGTTAGTAAGTCAGTACAATAAATTGACTTACCTCTTTTGGCCTTTCTTCTGTGGTAACAAAAGCAAGCTTGAAGTTTGTAACACTCAAACTTCCTGATTTACCCTGCTTTTGCTCACTAACAGGAGCAAACAACAATACATTCTGGGCTTCAGCAATCACAACCTCACCTGCACATAATACATACTATCAATATTATCAGTATGTGCCATGGCAATTTGAATGAAACTTCTAGCTAATACTTCTGGACTGATGTTGGTCCACAGTTTGGAACAATACATACCAGGCAACAGTCTTGGGTTTAGTTCTGTGAAAGAGTCATCACCACTTGTGTTCAGTGACTGAAATAAATGACAGATATATAATGCACAAACACATGTATTGGCTTCGATATCACACGAGTCCTTCAGAAGCTAAAAGTCACTCAACTAGTCAAGAAATTCCCCAGCTTTTATGTAACCAAGAAGTTTATTACCATATTCACTAGTCCCTATCCTGAGCTACATGAATCAAGTCCACATCATTGTATCCTACTTTCTAAAAATCCATTTTAATATCCTCCCATCTAAATCCTGATCTTCCAAATGGTTTCTTCCCTTAAAGTTGTTTGACCAAAATTTTATATGCATTTCTCACCTACCTCAGCCCCTTGTTCTCAAACATCCTCCACCTGTGTATATGTACAAAGTTAGAGGTTGGATTACAAAGTGCCTTGCTTTATGAATTTCTCAGCTTGAACCAGATAATAAGTTTACTGTGTGTTTACAAAGGCATGTTTTATCTACAATAGTCAGTCTATTATAAAAGTAGCAACATGGATGACTCTTACTTCATCTGTGAAGTGCTGACTTCTGTCATTCTGAAGTAAGAAAGAAATTAACAATAAAGGTCTAAGACATAAACCTTTTCCACCCATCTTGAAAGACAAGGGCTTAGATTGTGTGGAACTATCATTCACTACAAAGTATACTGGGCCTTCAATCATAATCTGTTAAGTTATAGAAGTGACAGTGTACCATCTACTACAAAAGTGGTACGAACCTTCAACCATAACCTATTAAATTACAAAAGAGATCATCTCCACATATGATATTAACAGCTTTAAACAACTCTTTCATATCCTTCTTTAAAGGAGAAAACGCCGGTTCTTATATTATTTATTATATAAAACATCAGACCAAATCCTATATTTACTGCCTTACTTGTGAATCATGATCTTCAAAGCCTACGTAACTTTTAAAACTATTTGACATTTTTCTCTCATTCATTCTTATATTTTCACATTAAATATACTGTTTAAAATACTTCTTTCGCTTCTACACGTTAATAAATGACTTCTAATATCCATATCACGATTTTGTGCAAATCCGAATGAAATATATTAACTTCCCACAACTTCAACATCTCACAGCCTTCTTCTACAAATGCCAGCTCAATAAGAAACTGAATTAATCTACGACTTGTCGCGAGGATTGGACATTGACTTTGAATAACGTGTAATCGTCGGCTGTGGCATCAACTTGCGTAATGCTTTGTGGCAGTTATTGTTACGTACGAAATGAAATAAAGTGTTATCAGGGATTTGTGTAGGAATTTTGAGAAAAACATAATAAATATTAGTCGTTAAGGCTGACTGAAAGCGCTAGTCATACAGATATCTAATATAGTAAAACATTTATTTTATTTCTTCCCATTGCAGTGGTTCGGCAAATAACGCGACATACTGCATGGACCAATATATTAAACAAAACTCGGACACGGATAATTCCAGAGACATGGAGACTGTCAACAGTAAATGTGTACAAATGCTTACTGGGTCATTAGGCCTGAAGTGTACTTTGTTCAAGACATACACTAAGAGATAACGGAATCCCGTATGAAATGAACAATTCAGTTTTGGGCATAGAAGAAAAGTGTTCTATTTCATGTTTATAATTATCCAACTTTATTATTATGACATTTACTTTAAATATATTTATTATTTAAAATAAATTAAAATATAATATACTCCAATTCCATGTAGCAGATCTTGTCTGTCCTTAGCCTACCCGATCATAATAAAGAAAGTGAAAACAGAGACAGAGCAGGGGACAAAAGTAATAATTATTTATTTATGGTTATAAGTATAATATGAGGTGATAACTAAGTGACACACCCAGATGGCCTTCGCGGCACACCTATTTCACATCATTGGTGTATTTGGTAACCTACAAATCAACATTGCAAAGAGCCAAGGAGAATACTCTTTGCGCTACCCATGATTAATCTATGCATTTCCATAATAACGTTGCAGGGTATGTAACATCAAGAAGAGAAAATAACAAGAGTTCACAGAAGATAGAACTTTGCCTGTCCAGTGCCAGAGATGGCGAGGAAGGAAGGTTTTGTTGCAGTGTGTTAAACTTTATAGGCAGTGTAGTGAAAATATGAGTAGAGAAGTTTGGAGTGCTGGCGAATCACTTCTTTGATGGGCAAGTTATTTTTCCTTGCAATAAATTCTACGTTTAATTTTTTTTGTAGAAGGTCTCTTATGGTTTGTACTCAGAAAGTTTGATTTGTAACCGCCTTGATAAGCAGCAAAAGAAAAACAAAGAGCTTTCAACAGACATGATTTGTGACTGCAGTTCTTGTCTTCCATGCCATGACTTAGATTAAGAATGCTTACAAAAATAAGAGGACATGAAGAATAAGTTGCAGAAAAAACAGTGATTGCAGTAAAGCAGGCAAAATTAATACTAGGTAGAAACAGCCTGAAAGTAGGTGGTGATGGCACTGTCTGTGAGTAAATATGTTAATTCTTTTGATGCAAGGTGATAAGTTGTTACATACAAGAAGTAGTACAGATATTTGTGTCCTTCCTTCTTGGTTGTCTTTAATTGTTTCTTTGCATGCAGAATAGATGCAAAAATTGTGTGTTTTAAGAATCTTCAGGAATTGTAATTTAATATTATGTCATGACTGTAATGCCTTTTTTTAATTTCTTGCAGTGTCTGTTTATGCTTTGTTGTTCCAATGGAGATCACCACTGAACATTCAATTCCCTTGGATATTCTTGATGACCTTGGCAGGTATTTAATTAATTTTGTATGTGCTGTTAGATCATTTCAGTCTTAGAACTAATTTTTACTTCCTGTTATATTGCCTGTTGTTACTTATAAATACACTGAACTACATTAACTTTATATAATGGGAATAGGTGATTCAAACTGCTGTATTGTAGGTGCACCAGTTCACACTTTAACTCCTGGGCGAATGGTTTACTAGTTTGACACACAGGCAGTTGAATTATGCATAAGCCACAACACTTGGATGTCAAGGGTTAACTCATTCTATCGCACACTATATTCCTTGAACAGTTATAATTATTCCACTGCAAATGAATTATTTTTAATGTAAGATTGAGATTTTCATGGTGGTGAAGATGACAGGGTTGTGATGCCATGGTGACTTGATGGAAGATTTCTATATTTTTAATCTTTTTTTGTGCTTGTTTTTGCAGTCGTTTTATAATCAATGTTCCTGTGGAAGAGAGAAAAGATTTGGTGAGGATTTGTTTTCAAATTGAACTTGCACATTGGTACTACATTGATTTTTATTGTGCAGATGACAAAGTGGAAAAAAAGCTGAAGCCATGTGGTATGAAAGAGTTTACTGCCCATATGTTTCAAGTATGTTTTTTTATTGTTGTTTCTGCCTCTTTTATTATCATGTTTCATTGAATTACATTAATAATTCTGTTATGTGTTTTGTTTAACATTGTATGTGTTAATTTTTAATGTTATGTAGCACATACCATTCCTGAAACCACATTCAAAAAACCTTGATTCAATATTGGAACAATGGCGAGATTATAAGCAGGCTGTACCAACATATGGTGCCATATTACTCAATGAAGATCTTTCACAAGTTCTTCTTGTCCAGAGTTATTGGTCTAAAACATCCTGGGGTTTTCCTAAAGGCAAAGTGAATGAGGAGGAAGATCCAATACGCTGTGCTGCCAGAGAGGTAATTCTGTTTTAATTTTATAATGGTGTCATGGTGTAAAAATGAGGGATTACACAGAATAAATGAATGAGATTTGAGGTATGTCTCTCTAGGTTGTTGTGCTGTGTAGTCTGGTAGAAGTTTACCAGTGTTTTAGAGGTGCTTGCTGCCTCTATTATCAGGGCAATTGCATCAACTTAGAAGACATTCATCTTCATCATATGTGAATGTTTAAGTTGATGATATTGCATATAACATTTAGTGAATATTTAATCATACAATATTTGGCATTCATAACTTTTACAAAATAAACTGATGTCATATAAATTGTTCGTATAATGTAGGAATCATTTTTTCTGTCTTTGGTTCAGGTTTATTAATTTTAGTCAGTTTTATTTTCTCATACTATAATTCTAATTTTTAGATTTTTAATGACATTATTGGTTGTTAAGTATTGACATATAATAGGGCATTAACTTATTTGAAACTTACTGTAAAGTGGAATTTGTAAATATTTTCTAGTATCTTTGGTTTGGCAGCAGAGTTTTAAGTTTCTCTGTTCCTGTTATATGTCACATGTATTGTCGTTTCCCATAATTTCTTTTTCAGGTTTTAGAAGAAACTGGCTTTGATATGAGCAAGATGATTGATAAGAATGAGTATATTGAATCAACAATTAATGATCAATTGGTACGTCTCTACATCATATCTGGGATCCCACAGGACACAAAGTTTCAGCCTCGGACCCGAAATGAGATTAGGAGCATCGAATGGTTTACGATTGCCGAACTTCCATCCAGTAAGAAGGACAATTTGCCAAAACTTAAAATAGGTGTTGCACCAAGTGGATTATTCATGGTTATGCCATTTGTTAAGTGAGTAGCATTCCTAACCACAGTATGAAATTTTATCCAATATGTAATCAGAAACATCAAAATGCTTTCTAGCTGGTTTGCTAGAGATGAATTATTTCATTTAATTGTACATAATAATGAAAGAGAGAGCAACTTTCGCCTCCTCTTCCGATCATAACAGTGTTTTTTTAATACGATTTAGATATCTTAAAATTTTATTTGGTGTTTTTATATATTTATTTTGCAGACGGTTGAAGAGGTGGATTTTTGATAAGCAACAAAAGGGAGCGCAAGGAACAAGAAGACACAGGCACAGATCAGTGGGTGATGCTGAAACAAATCTGCCTAAGAACAAAAAGCAACAGCAGCAATTTGCTCAAGCTATTCAGGTAAGAACTTTAAAAATGTTGGCAGGATATATAAGCAAAATTAGCATCTTCAAAGAAGTGTTTTAAAACTGGTTTCGTATCTTTCATATTAATGTATTAAAGTTATGAATGCAAAAGTGAGTATATTAATGCAATTTAAATGGCTTAGAATGCTGTTAAAACGAGAAATTCTTTTAGTGTAATGTATCTTGACCATTATTTTGTTATTTTTATTATATTATTTTATATGTAGGCTGAGATACAAGATTTTCAGTTGATGCGTCAGCAAAAAGCATCTAATTCTTCTCCTCCACGAAATATACGTCGCCAGGAGAATTCCCGAACCTTTAAGCCAAGCTTCAAGCGACAGTTATTTGTTAGTAAGTAATGTCACAGTTCGTTGTTACGATATATGGATTTGTTACCAAGTCTGTTGTTGAGTTACAGCATGTTCATGAATTATGGCACTGTGTAACATTTTGTGATGAAAGACATTTTTGGTTAACCCTACAGACTGCTATGTGGTGAGGTCATATTTTGACCTCACTATATTTGTTTTAGCAAAAGGAGTTTTCAAACTTGATTTACAATTCAAAGATGCTAGAAAGATGTGCATTTGAAATTAAAAAGTATGGTAATGTAATGTGTAGCGTGTGTTTACTTTAGATGAGGAAGAGAGATCGCGGAATCGACACCAGCACCATAATAGTAGCGGTACATCTTCTAGTACTGGAACAGGTCATGAAAAGAATAATCCTGATTTCTTGCAATTCAGTGCTGCATCATGGCTGAATTTCAGGTTTGACCAGCGAGCAATCTTGGACTGCCTCACTACATGAGTGTCATTTCTTTTCCAATCAAGTAATTGTTGTTATGATCTCTTAATGTCACATTACAAGGTATATTGAAACACTGTATTTGTACTTATGGTACTAGTCTCTTTTGGTACAGTTTAAGCTCTCTTGTGCCACTGAATGAGTTGTATAAGTACTGGCTTATGTTTTTAAATGTAACAAGTATTTTTTAGATATGCATTCTTTAATTTGGGATTTGAAGCAGAAACAGACATGATGCCAGGTAGCTTGTACTGTGCTGGAGACAACTGGAATGTGTGATATCAGCTATGAATGTAAACAGTTTTGTTTTCTCCAACAAATCAGAATAACTATTTGTATATCATGGTTCTTTTATTTGTGAGAACTGCTTTAAAATGATCTGAACTCTTTGTAGTCCATAATTAGGAAATCTATATGGAAAACCAAACAGTCCAAATTGTATGTTATAGCCAGAACTCTGAACCATGCAAAAGAAAAGAAAGAAATGGTCAGATGCAACCTTCACTTTTACCCCCATAAGAGACATGTACTTAAAACTGACAAGGTATATTATTATTCCACAAAGAGTGAAAGTAAGACACAACAGAATGCTGTTTGTTCTGTGCATGTTTTTATTTTTTTAAAATAATTTTTCAAGTTTTTAACCTGTCAGTACAATCATTATTATTCATAACAACATATATGCTAATCAGTATATGTGTCATTCGGTGTTCAATGTAAAAGAGAAATACAGTAAAACTTCAGACTTCATTATTTTGTTTTTAGTTAATTTAAAATACTCTGCACTTCAAAGTAATGCCATTCACAATCAAAAGTACTTGTTCCATAATATATGTTTAATATTTTGAATAATTTTAAGGTGCATTATTTGAAGTAGGACTTTCATCTCATGATATTTGGACTAACAATAGGTTTTGACACTGAAATTATTGAGTCATTTCACAAGTGACAAGTGCCTGTTTTTCAACTTACACAGCCATTTTTCCCTTGTTGTGACATCCAAAATAACACTATGTAAGATTGCAGTATGGCATGGAAGCAAAACTAAATGCAGATGGTCAATCAGCAGTAATAGTTTTATTTTCCTGCTGAAGCTATAAAGTAGTTGATACTACACTGTCAACAGTTTAATCGTTCTGTTACTATGGAAGGAAAATTGTTACCTGAAAACTGACATCCAGTTCTATTGAGTGATGGTATATTTTCTTTTGAAGTCAGTTATTTAATAAATAATTTTTTGTTATTACATAAGTATTGCTATTTTGAAGAGCCTTGGAACAATTACACATAGAACAAACAATGATACTAACATGTGTAATAAGATATGTTCACGTGAGATGCAACTGACTGCTGGATTAAATGATTAACATATCTGTATATACATGCTGCTGCTGACTGTATGATGAAGTCTTATAAAAGTGAATTTATGTAAAATTGTTTCTGTTATGTATTCTGTAATTAAGTAAAAAGATATAACATGTGACAGTGGTTAATATCATTTGTTGATTTGTGGTGCTGTATTTTATCTTACGAACAAGTATGTGATGATTATATACCAAATATTGCATTAGGGCTAATTTATTACAAAGCCCAGTTCAGATAAAGAAGGCAAGTATAGACTTTGTTTTGGATTAGTATGTATACTTCCAGAAGGGAAAGTGTTAAGAATAGATGCAGAAGCAGTAATAATTTTTATGACATTAATGAGGTTACTAAAGTCTGTACAATGTGACATTTCAGTGATGAATTCTTTGTCATACTCGCACTATTGAACCTATTAAACAGGACTTTGCAATTTAGCTTACTTTTCATATTTCATAAGTGAAGATAAAATAATGGTAGAAATTTGTATGTATCCAGTTGTGTATGTATATGTAAGTGTTGAACTAATGGATGGATTTTTATGAAACTTTGTATGAACATCATGCCATTGTCAACCATTCCTGCCTCTTTATACTTTTGTGATTTTGGGTTGTGAATTACGTGGACTTTTAGGTGAGTGTGTTGGATGAATGTACTACCTCCATCTTGAGGCCTTCAGCCCATCCATCTATAAGTTCACCCAGCATCACAACCAAGAACATCATCTTGGTCAGTTTTATTGCCATGAGAACCTCAAATCATCCTTTGTACTTGGTTATCAATGACTTCAGCCACGTAAGCCTTTGAGGTGCGAGCAGCAGTAGAGTTACTTAGTGTAAGACAGACATTTTGAGTAATAATTGGTTTTAAGACTTAAACTTTCATACAGATAAGTGTCAATGAATGGTTGACAGTGGGGTTAGGTGAATTGAAAATAAGGCTCCCAAGGTACAAATGTCCAGTTTCAAGTCATTTAAGAACATTTTTAATGGTGGAGAAAATAAGGATCAGATATATTTTAATTTCATACAAATAGTGATTAAGGAATTGCACAGCAAACGTCTGTTTAACGTAAAGCAGAAGTAACGGACGTATTAACAACATTTAAAACTTTCCACCGGATGCATTTCCGGTAACAAAAGAAAGGAGCGTTGCTTTCGAGTTCGAGAGTAGAATCGCCAAGATGGCTGCTGCTCTGTCCATGGAGCAAGAGCAGGTGAGAAGTAATTTTTTAACTTATGTGTTGTTTTTAAATAAATACTTGCTCGTGAGTACCATGAAAACTGAGTTTTTGCTCTGACGGATTAAGCATCGTATTAGAGTTGCATGAAAATGAGTTACCCATCGAAAATGAAAGTGAAACAAGAATGAGTTGCACGTCTTGCATGTCGAGTGATAACATTCTTATAATTTGTGCGTGATCGTGTATTGAAGTAAGTTCCACAAGGTAGCTGTTTACTACATCTGTGTACTGTAGTAAGTTCTTCAAGCATCAGTGTTATTTAGTACGAAATTATTGGGGCTGATGTAATTACATATTGTCGTGATTTATTTTTTGAGTGCACCAAGGACACATGGTTCTGACAGAACGCATGGGATTGCACATGTGGATCTGAATTATATTTATTCCTAAAAGTGGACGTGTAATTGAATGTTGGCTTGTGACAATGATAATTATAATTTTAAATTTAGAACTTTGTTAACTGATAGCAAAGAAGGTAAAACCTTCGCTGTAGCTATGAAAACACTGACTACCTGTGGCTCCGAAAGCCAGTGAATCGTTATTTACAGAATGACGGGTCAGACCGACGAGATTGTCCCAAGGGATGGCACTATTGATCGAAGCTTGCCTCCTCACTCAGCCAGTTTCACGAATTGTTTATACTTTTCCTGCATTCTTTCTTTCGTCTTTCCGTCGTCAATGCACTTTTAAAGACAGATAAAATACAGATTGTATTATCTTCTATGTATTTTGCGTAGTTTTGGTTTCTAACAGTTTTTCAAAAGTATGTGTATGAGCATTGGGCTTGAAAAGTAGAGTCCTCTGAATTCAGCAATGCCAGATAAATAGAATCACTTTGTATATTTCGAATTGCATCTCTGTGTGGTTATTTTTCTTCTGTTTGTGTTGATATAGTGCAGTGATACGCAACCGGTGGCCCGCGGCACACCGGTGTGTCGCGGAACCACCAGTGGTACGCGTACCTTAAGTTCCGAAACGCTGTATTAAATGGACACAACCACTTCGCAGCAAAACGTGTACCTCCCGTTTACTTTTAATGCCAATCTATGTATTTTTCTGCAGTCTACATCAAAAATATGAATAAGTATCTTCAATTTGAAATATTTACACATAGTAAATAAATTTTGGATCAAACGGTGGGAAATACTATATTTTAATTTATTTCAAATAATGAATATATTTAAAATAAATGATGTGGTTTAATGGAGTAAACACCAACGTTTCGAGAACCATCTTCGTCCTCAGGGTCCTACCCTGGGTATGTTATACTTAGTCACTGTTAAAGCTTTGGATCATGTATTACCTTGATTAACATTTGACTGCTTATAGATGCCAACCTATAAATAATATAAAATTTTGGTCTTGAAGAGTGTGATAAAAGCCTGTTGTGTGCAACTGTACCTCTGTTAAACCAGACTAAAAATTAAAAGTGTTCTTTGTAGGGAGAAGTAGGTAATGATAATTTTTAGTGATGACATTGAATTTAATGGACGCGAATTGTTAAAACTTGAACTAGCACATCATCTGTTCGCATTACTGTGGACAGTGAAGGGATGTACTAGTTTCATTCACATACAAACGCCCACTGCTTGAGGAGTGACGTAATTATTTACGAGGATGCTCAAATTAATGAGTCAATCTAACGTCACTGGGTGGTCTGTGCAGCATATAAGGAAGGCCTTATACAAAGTTTAAGATGAATTGTCGAAACCGTTTTGCAAGAAGAGAGATGATGCATAAAGGGAGACATGTGAAATTCCAGGCCCCTCATATCTGCCAAAAAAACCCCTGATAGTTCAGTTTGTATTAATTGTGTGCTTAGTGTTATAGTATAGATTGATATTTATGTAGGAGCAAAGCCTGTAAAACAGCTTATTTTATCAGGAGGAAATTAGGAATTATTGCCAAGTTGAGTAGGCTGGTTTTGCGCCTAACACATTTTGCTAATAATAGCAATTCTGAAGCTTTAACGGCGACAAAGTATAACAAGTTCTTCTCGGGCTACCAGCTACAAAGCAGAATCGAATCTGTGGAATGCTGTAACGAGTATCGTCCATTATACTGTTGCCCAATGGTAGTAGTAGCAGTAACACTCGAAAATAAATTTAAATTATTCATTTTTAATTTTTGCACGCCATATTATTGAAGTTTAACATCAAAAGTAGCTCAGACTGTATAGCGTGATTGATTAATGTTCAATTGGAAAGGACGTGGAAAGATACGGGCGTAGCATTGTTTCAATTGCTATCCCGGAATTTGCTGGAAGAAACGGAGGAAAACCATAGAAAATCTCTCTCAGGAAATTTGAACCCGGAACTTCTCGAATATGGAACGTAGTGGCAGCCATTTTAGCAGCTGCTACATTTCGGAAGTCTTCCTTATCAACAGGGTAGGAAGTGGATTCCGTTGTTCCGTTTCCTAGACAGGATGGCAATTCTTCACGTAGCCAACTCGGGAAATGACGTGTTTTAGCCATAACACGGGTTCACTAGTTAAAGCAGAAGTCAAAGAGAAGTGTTGACGGAATATTTATAAACAGACGAGAATCATAGTTTTGTCACGTATCGGCATCCGAAGGACATTTGATTCAATTTTTTGACATAAATACGTCTATAAGGAAGGGTCATTCGGCAAAAAAATGGAACGGAAAAAGGAAACGAAAAAGTGTAACCTGGTTACCTAGGAAACGTCATCTGTTTACTCGGCATTGTTGTTACCTATTTTGTTTTTATTTGTAGTGTTCTGTCTGACAACAGGTCCATATGAACAGGTTCCTTCCATCCTTTTCTCGGACTGGGACCTGTTCATATACGTTCTTGGCAGATGATCCAGAAGTGGTTTGCCATTGCCTTCTTCTGTGTGTGAATGGAGTAATTGTTGGGATGCCACGGAGAAACCGGAGAAGCCCCCGGAGGAAATCTCCGTGTTGCCTAGACCACGGGCCTTGCCCAACACAAGTTATAAATTCGGGCAAAGGAAATATTTAGAATAAAGCTAATATATAAACTTCCTTTCCGTATAGACGTATTTACGTCAAATTCTCCGGAACCTTGGTTCCACTGACAACTTTTTATCTCCGAACGTCTTAAGACCGTCTATGTTTAGATTATGGATACGGTATGAGACGAAGTAGGGGCTTCAACCCATGGCCTGCCAGTCGCATGCATTTCACTGATGTCTCATTGTGAGGCCCGCTTACATTTCTGCAATACTTTGTCACTCTGTATACTGAAAAACAGTTACGCCAAAATTATTTTAAGTTTAAACTGATAATTAATACAAATTACGTATCAACAGATTTAATAAAATTGTTGAAAAAATATGTGAATCTGTTTGTAACAGTAAAGTTGTACCGTTACACGCCATAGAGGCCCTTGGGAGGCGAGAAGGTAAAGCTCCAACTCGGTCTTGAACTCGGCATTAGGTGGAAGTGAGTGGTCTGTTTCACGCCCCGGTCGCTTTATCCCAGAGGAAATAACCCCGGTACCCATTAGATAGGAGGTTACGTAGCCCTAGAGACGGTCTGGATGCACATGCTGGAAGAAAAATTCTTAGCCCATATGCGAGATCGAACCCCGGTCTTCCAGCCCGTAGTCAGACACTGCACTACGTTACCCAGGCTTATATAGTGACAGGCTTTGTACCTGCCGTGAAGTTTCGGTAAACTGAATTAATTTATAAGACGGCGACCCGGGAATCGATAAAAGTGGTGAATATTGCCTCATGTCATAAAACGTGATATAAAATATCATACTTCCGTAAAACCCTAAGATCTTATAAATTGATGTGTATAAAAATAGGATTTGTAAAGTAAGATTTATAAATACGTATAATGCAGGAGATGGAGTCATTAAGACCAGAGCGTCATGCTCCTCCATCTATGTTTTGTATGAGGCAGACTTAATCCGTTCATTCAGGAAGCCTTAAGTAAAATAATTAGCATGTCTACTCCATATAAACCTTACGTGATAATTAGATCTTTAGTTTATAACACCAAGAAACGAAGTGAGTCTTCTGATGTGGAAAATGAAGAATAGACATTTGCTAATGAAAATTGTCTCTCTTTTTTTAAAATTCTTGTAATATGATAATTATAATGGAATGAGAACTAGGGTCGTCTGCGTGTTGCAACACTGAGTTCCGTCAATTCTGCATGTTCGCCAAAGCCGAAGCAGGGACTTTGTTCCTGGACCAGTAGAGCGTGTTCATCTTGCTGTGACGGGCAGACCGACAACTCCGAGTGACCATACAGGGGGTTCACGGGCGTGACTTGTTGCGGAGGTCATTTGCCTCTCTCGTCGCTGTGCTCGCTAGCTTAGCTCATTAGGAACGCCACCAAATCGTATCGTTTTAGTGTGTAGTCAGGTTTGGAGTTGTTAGTGTTTTTGATTATTGAGAACCAGAATTCCATGTACGGCGTTTGGATACTTTTTCCCTGTATTATTATTATTGAGTGTTCTGTCTGACGACAGGTCCATTGCTCTGCCCAAAAAGAGCTCTCCAGTTTTCCCTATTCTCAGCTTCTCGTTTTAACTCCTGAAACTTCAACTTCTTTCCTTGTTTAAGGTCGGCCCAGTCCTCGCTTTCCTTCAACCTGGCCTTCGATGATATCACTCAGTAACTCATTCCTTCTCATAATATGTCCCAGCCAGTTAGCTTTCCTTCGTGTAATCGCCTGCAGAATGTTTCTTCGCTCGTTGACTCTCCTCAATACTTCTTCGTTGGTCACTCGATCCGTCCACCTGATCTTCTCTATTCTTCTCCAACACCACATTTCAAAACTCTCCAGGTACTTCTGTTCCTTCTTCCTGTATAAGATGCTAAAAGAAAAACATGTCATCTACTTTTCAAATTCCATGTTATACGAATAACTAACAGTTTGGAGCAGTCGTCACATCCGGTTTCTTCAAGATCCGTTTTGATAATTTTCTGCCATATCCCGTCTGGGTTTCGATAAATATATTGAAAGAACAATACATTTATATTGTTTTAAACATTGCACGTAAACCGATGTGCCTGGTTCAACACATAGGAACCAACTTTTGCTTTCCTCGTGCGATTCTGAAAGGAACTGGAGCTATTTCTGGAGTGGAGAGACCGGATTAGAGGAGCAGATGTGTGATCTGTCTCTCACAAGTGAGTGGCAGAAGTTAGGTGAGATACGTTGTAGGGAAGAAGTTTTCGTAAAGGCACAACGCGTATCTCTGTGTGGTCTACACAAAGTATACTTCATGGAGATTAGTCGAAACAAATAACTTGCTTCAAATAACGTGTAACTTAATGGTAGAAAAAAAAATTGTCCTTGCTAATGGGCAAAGCCATTATAACAGTCTTTTGAAGTGGATTATGCGTCTCCTCTGTGCAACACCGACCTTCCTATTTTACTTCGCAATTCTATACAGTGACAAATAGTTTTACATTTCTCTGCCGTGAGATCATTTTACCCGAATTCAACAGAAGCCTTTTTCAGGTGCACACGTAACTCCTACTCAGAAATTGACTTTGTGGGCGTCGGAACGTACCATACCAGAGGCGAGTGTGGCTGTGAGTAACGAACGTGTTGTTAGGAATTCTGATTAGTGGAGGAAAGTTTTCTATAGAATTTTAAAAGAACAGGAAGTTCTCCTTTAAAACGACACGTTGAACACTTAAAGAAAAATTCTCATCTAACAGGGAACTATGACATAGTTTAAGAACAATCAGTACTTAACCTATTACCGGCACAAACGCTTTGACCTGCCTTCAGCTTTATTTCCTTCTTAATAAATTTTAAGGGAAAGGGATCTTCTGTATGAGACTGTAACGTATGATATTCTGTCTGACTTCTTTACTGCATAACTTGTCTACATTTCTAGATGATCGTAAGCCAACTTTTTATGTAATATTTTAAGTAGATGGGCTCATATCACCGGTGTTCGAAATCATTGTCTCTAAAAGAAGTGCCCAGGGCAGCTTCCCGACATTGTTTCCACGTAGGCCTGTCTAAAATATGAGCACATGTTCTCACTTCATGCAAATAACATGGCTAATTACGCGGCAGTCATAAAGGAAGTGGATGGTAATATACCCTTTGGGTAGGAAAAGGGTGAAATGAACGAGAATAATGCAGTTTTCCACAACGCAAACTGAAGACGCCAATTATAATCCTGCTTAAACACGCTGTGAAAAATCCTGTGAATTAGGCCTGCGTGTTGATCGCATGTGGGAAAAAAAAACACCGGTTTGAATTATTTGTTAAAGCGAAGGTGATACGAAGACAATTCCAACCACGGAAGTATATCTGCATCATGGGCCGAGCCGTGATAATTGAAGCGTGGTGCTAGGTGGTCACCCATCCAAACATGCGTGACCATACGCTTGTATTCATATCTTGACCGTATTAGCTATTTCTGCAACCCCTACACGGCCTAAAATGTATGTATAATCATGTTACCTTCTGACCTGTTTATGCTACGCGAACAAACTTTATACTGCCAGTTTATTTATTTTTATTTAGTGTTCTCTCTGACGACAGGTCCATATGAATAGGATACTTCCATCCTTTTCTCGGACTGGGACCTGTTCATATACGTTCTTGGCAGATGATCCAGAAGTGGTTTGCCATTGCCTTCTTCTGTGTGTGAATGGAGTAATTGTTGGGATGCCACGGAGAAACCGGGGAAGCCCCCGGAGGAAAACTCCGTGTTGCCAGTACATATGTAAAATAACCTCTGAATAAAATCTAAACTACGAAAATATGCAATTCATCGTTATTATTTTGTATTTAATTAAAGTTACATCTTATATGAAACGAATATAGTAGACTGTACTTTTCCAAAATGTGTTCAAATGAGATGCATTTAAATGTGTGCATTTACATCTTATAGATCACTCATCCCTTTATAAATAGGCAAGGAATTCGTTTAATCAGTGTTATTCTCGGTGTTTCTTCATTCTGCTGCTTGTTGAATTTGCTGATAGATGTATTGGTGGTTATGACTTAGTTATGACTTCCGGCTCCTTACGAAGTTGATGGAAGACTAGTGCGCACATGAAATTTCGCATAAACTGCAGTGAACGAAAAACTTCGAGACAAACAGGATGTCCTCCCATGAGCTCCCCAGTTCTCATTCTTCCTTTCATTTGCAGTCCCTATCTGATGACGTACTATGCGGGTCACAGCGATGCAGGACGTTCAAGTTAGTGCAGGGGTGGTAATAACGAAACTTGGTTGGTGTAAGTACAGCAGCCTTTATGCATGACGAATTTCATTATTTATTTTGTGGTTCAAATGAAACGAAATTTAATTAAATTCAGTTCCGTTGAAATTATTGTAGAGGCAAGGATAATGTCTGAAATAAACTACGTAAGTTGAGAATGGAGAATAAGCCTCTTATAGGAATTACTTCTTTAATGTGTGCCTCATAGTGTTTGAGGTGTTAAGGAGGAATGGTCTGGATCCTATTTAGGGCGGATGGTGAAATAATGCGTCCAGAATTTTCGTGGAGAATCTCTTTGAAGATGTCCCCTCGGGCAACCAACCGCGTCAACTCGGAGAATTTTGTCACTGCTAGTCGCCTCGAAAGCTTAAAGTAATTTGTTGCGTGTAGTTTGGTAGAAGTTTAGCGGCGTTTCAGAGGTACTTGCTGCCTACATCATCAGGGTGACTTATCGTTCTGCCGTCGCCCCGATAATGGAGGTAGCAAGCACCTCTGAAACATCGATAAACTTCGATCAGAAGTCATCTTCATGTTATACTGGGTTTAAAATGGTGATGTGTTTAGTGTGGGCTATTAATTAGGCCTGTAATGATTCGATGAACGTTTAATGGTACAATTTGTGCTGTTTAGATTAAAACCCTCAGATTTTCCATACTTATGTGTGATGGAAGTTTTAGATGTTGGATGAATGTAAAGAATGTAGTAAAGAAGAAAATTGCCACATGTCCTATTTTTATTATTAGTGACAACACGATGTGTCAGTATGATGACAGCCGACCACCTGAAGACGGGAGTAGAGCCAACTCCCAAAACATCGTGTATATCAACTCAGATAATGGCAGGCACAGTGCACATGTAACGAATCAATCAGTTGTCGTTGGTCGGGCTCTCATAGAAGGAACAAATCTCTCCTGGCTTATGTGTTAGGCCACAGACATGAGCTTCCCAAAGTTGAACGACTTACATTACCACGTTTTCTTGTTGCCTAAGAGTAGCAAACGTTATTTCGTTTATATATGTTGGCAGTGCTTTGAGCTTTACTGTAGTTACGCCTCGGAACACGTGTACACTGTCAGCCTTTTAAGCTCATGTTTGATTTGCTTGCTTCCGGCGAGATCCTCCTCATAGCCACACGGAACCCTGGCCGGAGATATTTGTCATTCAGACGTAGGACCTCGACATACGGAGAGTAGTGAGCATGCTCGCACAATTGAAGTTCAATAGCCTCCGCGTTGTGGTTGAACTTGTTAGTACCTAAACTTTATCGGACACGTTCTTTTTTAACTATTCACTTACGGTCGATACCCTATTTACAAAGTACTTAACTTATCATCTTCATGTTAATAGAAGTGGATTCATTATTGTAGGCCCTGTATAAGTAACAAATACCGCACTAGCTGTCGAGTGGTTAGCACTCTTTCGTATTCGGGAGGTGTCGGGTTCAAAGACAGGTCCGGGAACCGACTATCCTGACTGAAGATTTTTTTTCTTAGTCCAGCCAGGCAAATGCCATGATAGCGACTTAAGTTAGGCCACTGCTGATATACTGAAAGCGTCGTTAAACAAGCGGTAACAATAAAATTAAGTAAGTTCACATTCGAACATGTTTCTTGGGCGACTGTGGCTGTAAAATTACTATCTGATGATAACTGTCGCATCTTAATTTATGAGATCAAAGGAACTTCAGGTATTGTCGTCATAGGATATATTTCCATCTCCACTGACCTCTTCAATCATTAAACTCGCCGTTTGTTGCAGGGCATTCATATTCTGCAAGTTCTTTCGTCACGTATCCTCCGTAAAATTTATTTACGAGTTTCGCTCTTTCCTGTTTTATCCTCATATATCACTTTAATTACTTATTAACTGCCTTCTAGCGTTTATTGCATACGAGGACCTGGGAACAACAGTGGGCTAACCCATATTTTTGGGAAACTCGAAATGAAATCTCATTATCGCATTCTGTTTTAGCACAGAGGCTGGCTAAGCCACACGTTTTTTATCTAAAAGTTTGTGGCTTTTAGAACATTACAAAGTGCTATTAGGCTAACAGGTTTTCTCTTTTAATAAAGTGGATTAAGACCACTGTTGCTTGCAGATTATAATAAACTGGGATTAGCTCATGTAAGACTTGAAGCTTTCACGGCGACTGAACTCAATAAAATATTCTCGGGCAGCAAGCTGTGTCGATTGTGGACAAACGTTGTGGGCTTTTGTCCACAGCTGTTGCGGTTTATCGCCCGAGATTTCATTGAGATTAGCTCCTCACCACTGTACTCAGTATCCCTGTCAGGATACGTCTGGTTGTCCTGATTTCTGCTATGTTGCTCCAGCTGTCGCTTGTTTGATACGTGATATAATATTATGGTTTTCAAAGCATCTGTTCAGTCTATTAAGGCCTACTTTAATAGACATAATTACATGTTCAGTATATAATAGTTGTCTAGTTCCCCTACATTTAGACTGAGTTTATACTCAGAACATCGAAGTTCTCGAAAGAACGTTCTTTCTGCAACGTAGAGGATGACCATAACGACGTCAGTAGGTGCAAGCAGAATAATTAGATTCAGGATTGTTAAAATATTCTCCTTGCAGCAGTAATATTTTAGTCTGTTATTATTTATTTTCTGTCATCTATTGATATAAATAAAAATGCCTTCCCACAGAATCCTAGTGATTTCTCAACATATTTTGGTAATATACCTCCATATTGTTATTTCTGGAATATCCAGTTTGTGTTTTTGGTTTTGTTTGGATGGCAGGGCAGTGGTTGGTAGCAGAACTCCACCATTCATTGTGTTATGAAGGGAACGTTTGAGCTTAGTAAATTTCCCCCCCACTGTCCTAGTAGTCAGTCGATGGTTGCTAGGTAACAATGGGAGCATTTCTACGGTGATGGTCGCGGGTGTTGATCCAAATAAGTAACAGCTGCAATCATTAAAATAAAAAAAGCATCCATCAGTTTTGTTTACGGGTATCGGAAAATTATACTACTGTAACGAAAAATAAATAGCAGTGAAATGTAGATTATTGCCCTATGAATATACCCGAAGGTGGCTGGTAGAAGTTTACCGACGTTTCAGAGGTACTTGCTACCTCAGTTATCAGGGCGTTAATGATGGAGAAAGCGGGTACGTCTGAAAGCATTGTAAACTTCTATCAGAGTACGCGACGTAACAACTATGAAGACAGCTGGCTGTCTTCATATTCGTCGCAGTGAGAACCTGGAATCTCGTTTGCGAATGTACGTGTACCTTGTGAGAAGTGAGGGAAGTGAGATCAAGGAAGTGAAAGTTCAATTATCTTCTGCACCGGAAACCGAAATAGGCCTAAACCTTTTAAGCTTCTCATTGGCCCTCGTCCATAGGTATTACTTTGGTTCTCATTGTAACTTCTGGGAGGTGAAGAACCGTGGAACATTACATTTGGTCAACTTCTTGTTAAAATATGCCAATTCTTCTCAACAGACGAAACCATTTAAAGGAATGTGTACAATATACGTTTTTCGCAGAACTTGGTAATTGTTCACTTCAGGTTCTGTACAATTGTGAAATTCGTAGCGGTTTTATCTCACGGAAAGGGTTCGGTTCACCGAACGTTGTGGCCGAGTGGTTAGTACTCCTGTTTCCTGTTCGGTAGGTTCCGGGTTCGAATATCGGTCAGCAGACCGGCTATCTTGCCTGATGTTTTTCGTGATTTCTTTTAGTTCCCCCAGGCAACATCCGGAACATCGCCTTAAAATAGGCCACGACAGCTTCCATATCCTTTCCAGTTCATTATTCATTTCCATCGGACCTTTAGTCTGAATACTGAAAGGGTTGTTAAATAAACGAAATAAATAGATACGATTCGGTTGGTATTCCTGATATGAGATTTCTTTACCAGGTATGACGAATTGAATATTTCGTACGTTGTGGCGCTCGGTGTCATGATTATTTAACAGTAAACTAAAGTGCAAGTATGATATTGCTATTTTATATTGTAAATAAAACCTACATCAACGTATTTTTCGCGGATCTCTGATTATTCCTGTTGGAAATTGTTCGCAACTCAGTACTTTTTTGCGAACACCGTGTTGATACTATTGAAGGCAGCTAATTGAAAGTCGAAAATTTCCTATGGCTTCTCTAAAATCGGTATAAATGTGGTTTTGTCTTCTACGCTTCGGTCTCGAAAGTTGTCTCTTCTCTTTGGGGGTTTCCGACAAGACTTTTGTATGTATTTCTCACTTCCTCTACATTGTCATTTCGTTCTTCACGTAGACACTGCAACAGTATTCCACGAGTAGCCCCAACTTCATTATGTATTTTTTTTAGAATTTTATTAACTTTTCTCGAGTCCATATATCTTCACCAGTGCATGTTTGTTCTTCCTTGAGATACATATCGGATTGGTTTCGCTTTGAGGGAAGAAAGAATATTGAAGGAGATATTTGGACAAAAGAGTGGCGAAGAAACGAAGGTATTTGGAAAATTACATGATGAGTGCATGCCGTGATGGTACCGCGAAACTGGACTTTCAATTAAAAATGGAACTCTGACAAGATCAAGATATAAGCCTACTTGTTGTTTAAATAAATCGTTTTCATGTTGCACGAGTGTGTTCCTTTTGCTATATGGCCAGTCTTGTTCTCGCAGCCACCAGCTACTTGATCAGACAACGCATTTACCCAAATCTCCATAGCATGGCTGTCCGTGTGCCAAATGCTTTGAAACCTGCCTCGAGACTGAAAATAGCCTGGACGTTAGAGAATACCTAGAAATGGTAACCGTGTTTCTATAAAATTATGTAAACACTGAGTTCCCGTCAAGTCTGCCCTTGTCCGCATCAGCTGCCAGAATCATATTGTACTCAGTCCCCCCTCTCTACTCGTCATTCCCGAAGGGAGATCATTACAGTAGGTTTATATTATTGACTGGTGTCTGCAGTCCAACTATAGAAAATAAAACTGGCGGACATTTCAGTGAGTGATAGAGCAGTGGTATTCAACCTGGGCTACGCGTACCCTCGGGGGTACGCCAAGACATCTTAAGGGGTACGTTAAATTTAAAAAAAAATTATTTTATGATAAACACGGAATAATCAGTAATGTAATTTATTTAATTTATTTTAGATGTAGATTATATACTATGTATAACTTGAATTATACACCAACAACTTTGGAGGTACAAAGTTGAAGAGAAATTATATCGGGGGTACGCGAACAAAAAAGGTTGAATACCACTGAGATAGAGTGTTTGTACATTTAACCAGGGTTCGAAAACAGTGATGTCGCAACGCATTCTCGTTAACAGTTCGTATGATGTACATTGAAATGAAGTTTTGATAAAGAAAATGGTTGTGTGACTGTTTCGAAATTACATATGTAAAGGAAATTTGTTTTATATTTGCTGAAACACCAAACTTCCTTATGTTTGTGGTTGAAAATGAAGTTGTATTTGGTGCTTAATTAAGCACCACGCCGTGAAGACGTGTATCTTAGTCACTCCGGCTTCCAACTTTCATAGGACTAAAAAGTAACATGATTCTATAATGAACAGGCTATCTGTCCCTTATGTGCACCAAACAGGGTTCACAAAACTAACTCATTACTATACAGTAAATAAATCCGGCTTCGTATTCCACCTAGGACATTTTTATGCGAATAATACATGGATTGTAGATTCAAGGTGGAATCTAAATTTGAAGCATTTTAGATGTGCTATTTGTTTATCTGCTGACTTATAACTGCGGTAGTTACGTATTTAGCTTCGAATAACAGGGTGACTGGTGAATTAATAAGAATATTGAAGGGAGCGGTCCTGTCCTGTTTATTACTTGGAAAGTCTGAGGATAACCACATAAGTTAAAATCAGGATAGCTTTTCTCATGACTGATGCTCGAACCGAGGACCTACTAAATACGAATCAAAAGTCTTAACCATCTAAAGTATAAGGATTCGTACGTATGTTGAAGTCAGGTTTATAGTTCAGCATGCTGGTTGACAGTACTTGTAATCTGCAGCGGTCGCCTCTCCATCCACATTCGCTGTTGAGCTCCTAACACTGCAATGTCCCACTGATTTTATTTGGAAGGTTTTTCATGGAGCTTCGCGCGGCGACCCTGCATGTAACCAGCCCGTTCGCGTAAATGTCGCACTTTCCACCTCAGTCCGCGAATCGCTCTTGAACGGGCAACATCTCACGAAGTGATGTTAGCAATGCAAGTGAAGGCGTAGAAACTGGGGACAGAATTGAATGAATCATAAGCAGACGTACATTTTATTCATCAAAGCCCGTATTCTTATTCTTATTCTTTAAACTTCCATAGTTCGTATCGAATGGAAATAGAACCAATGTTGTTTCTTCCAATTTTTTTTTTCGAAATTACTTCTCGAGTCATCACCCCTCCGCGTGTAGGGCCGACCGGTTGTAAAACACTCTGTATCAAATATTTCAGGGAGTACACTGTTTTCACAATTCTTAATTGCCCTAGTCCTGTGGTGCAAAAGCCATTTTGGGGGGTTCTTAACTTTGAGCTGACAAGTAACTCTTATCACAGGCCACCAAGAATTTCATAGATGAGGTTAATCGGCTTCGACGTCGCCGAAGAGCCGGCCCTGTGTCCTGGGCTACCGCTGTCAAGTTCCTGGCTGCACGGAAGTTCGACGTGAGTCGCGCCGTGGCATTATACGAACAGCACGAAGCTACCCGACATCGGGAAGGTCTTGTTCGTTTCGATCCAAGTCGAGAGCCGCTCAAGAGCGAACTGGACACTGGCAAGTTCACTATCCTGGTGAGTACTTCACAGCGGCCTGCGTCTCGTCTTCTATCTTCGCAACAGTTTTATGTGTGAAGGATTAGGTACTAAGTGGGGTTAGAATTATTCTAGAGAGATGGGGTTTCGATTCCCAGCAAGGACAAGACATCTTTCTCGTAGCTATCGCGTCCATACCGGCTCTGGGATCCACCAGTCTTGTCCAGTGGTTACCGAGAGCTGTTTCCTCTAGGACAAAGCGGACGGGGCGTGAAGCTGGTCACTCATTTTACATGGTACCAGAATCAGAAATGAGTGGAGCTTTACTTTCGCATCCCCGTATTTCTTTGTGGTATGGTGATTAATAAATACAGTAAAACCCCTCTAGTTGGACACCCCTATATCCTGGACACCCCTCTATATTGGACACTTTTAATTGGAACCGGCGAATATCCTATAATTTTGTATGTCCACAACACCCTATATCTTGGACACCCCTTTATCCTGGAACTTGTTCACCCCTTTTGTTGTAAGTTGGACAGGTTCATGCACTTGGCTTCAATGCTTTTATGGGAAACATTTACAGTTAGTATTTTGTTATTTTGAATTTCTTACTGATGAATGCCTTCTACCTGAGGATTAGCTTATGGTTGAGGGTGTGAGACATTGAACACATCATTGGAAAGCAGTGAAAATGTATAGTTATTCTTTTATTGAACCTTTCACTGGACTACAGTACGTATTGCTGGTACAGTTTTAACTTTGTCAGTAGTACAACCCCACTATAACGCGGGTCGCAGGGGACAAGGGTAAACTCGCGTGATAGAGAAACCGCGTTATTACGGGAGTGCATCAGAAAAATCGGTACAAGTACAGGACGTACTGTACGTTACGTACAGTATTGATAGACTATCGCCATTTAAGAGTATACATACTTATTTCACTATGCTACGATTGATTTTTACGGAAAAAGTAATAAATAATTAATTTGGCTTGCATTTTAATATAATTTTGAGTTCTGTGTGAAGGATAATTGATGAACTTTTTTTTCTTTTTTTGCTGCACTATGGGATACATGAGGTACCCGCGTTATATCTGGAACCGCGGTATAGCGAACCGCATTATAGAGGGGTTGTAATGTACTGTGCTTGCAACTGAGTTAAACAGTGTTAACAGAAATTACAGTAGTTAGATTATGTAAGTAAATAAGTTACATTGTCGGTAAACGTAAAGTATTGGTGCCCTTCCCTTTGAGCTTATCCATGCAAGTTTAATTTAGTGAAAACAAAATTTGTAAAAATTTAATTTACCCCTTTGATTTTTCTTATCAATAATTTCCTTTTTGGGAAGGGCTCCATAATACTCTACAGTTACCACATTGTCATTACACCACAATTTGAATGGATGATTTTCCCCTTTCCCTCTATCCTGGACACCTCTGTAAGTTGGACACATTATCGTGGAACCGCAAGTGTCCAAGTTAGAGAGGTTTTACTGTAATAGGAACAGCTTTAAGTTTGACGTAAACCTGTGGAGGTAGCCTGTGATGTTCAGAAGAGACGAGATCCTGGGAGTTCCAGATATGTTGGCCATTTCTCACAAAGAACATTTATTACAGGAAAACGTATAAAGGAACCGCATTCATGATGTGATTGTTGTGTTCCCCAACTTTTGTGTGTGTAGGCCTTTATACAGATTGGTGCAAAAGTCAGGACGCTCTTGAGATGCGAACACGTAATGAATGTGTTTCTTCCTTACGATTTTGCATGTAATTTAGTTCCTTTTCAAGTCGGCGCTTACAATTATCTTTACAATCACAAAAATAAATATTCTTTTAATTGAAGAATTCAAAATTGCCGCCTTCCACGATCGGAGAGTTTGTATTTTAAGAATGGCCATTGTGTTCTGATTTCTGCACCATTCACTCTGTGTGTGTGTGTGAAGATCCAGTTTAAATAAAAAAATATTCATGTTCTTATTTACTTTCTTTACATGATTTTTGTAGGCCCATATATCTCTTGTTTCAACTCGCATAGAGTTAATATGTTTTCCTGTTAACCTTTCATCGAATCGCTTGAAAGTAACTTCAGTTTCCTCCTACGCGGTTAAGTTCTTGAACGCTGCTGCATTTCTCACCGCCAGATAGTGAGACGCCCACGTTCCATTCAAAAATTCTTTAATAGAACGCCCGCGTTCAGTTCAGTGTCGCGTTTTTGAGCCTGAATCAATATTGAACTTTTCTGCATGTTTGATTCGAGACGAGACGGAAAGCTACTTTACTGATTTTTGAAATGGACGTCTGAATATTTTGTTTTAGGCCTTCTATTATGTGATGGTTATTTTTTCACATTGGCGGTATGTTTTAAAAACTATTTAACGTAAAAGTCGGTTGACGATACATCCGAGGATCCGGAAAGCCACACATTCCGAGAAATAATGCAATCATCATAAAATTATTTCTGTATTTCCATATTTGAATTAGCGGTCTGAGATCTTGCTGTATCCTGGTTCCAGCAATCTCGTTCTTCAGTTTGCAGAAAGCTAATTGTTTGAAGAGTTGTTTGTAACAGTCGCTGACGAAGAGGGGACTAATTACTTTTCGGCGCTGAGCGATGCACAGATAACCACGATAAAAGAAGTTGTTCATTCGTGAGATTTGAGGTTTTCACGGCGGTGAAGGTGATGATGATTCTCGGGTTTTGGCGTCTCGTCAGTAGATGTTAACGTTTCGGAGAAACAGCGTGTGTATACCTTTTAAGACGACGAATTTAATTTCGCTGCATGCTGTCTTCCCCCCAGCAACCCACCTTTGTGTTACAAGCAGTTGCAGATCAGTTTAGACGATTATTCCTGTTTGTTCCTTTAATGTGTGGCGAAATCGTTTCAGCCAACTCGGGATGCAACGGGCGCCGCTATTGCTGTGTTCACCGCTCGCACGCATTGTCCGCAGGTATCATCCCATCAGACGACGCTTCAGGTAATATCTTACGCACTGCATTCGTCAGTCCTTTATTTCGAGAAAGTTTGCATGTGAATTGGAAGTGGTACAGTTTCAAATGATGAGCCGGGATAGGTCAGTCAGTATAGTGACTAGTTACGGGCTGGACGACCGGGGTTCGATCCCCGACGGGGGCAGAGGATTTTTCCTCTAGCCTCTGGGGCCCACCCAGCCTCCTCTACAATGGGTACCGGGGTCCTTTCCCGGGGGTAAAGCCGGCCAGGGCGTGATGCTGACCACTCACCCCCATCTAGTGCCGAGGTCAAGGAAGAGAGGAGCTATACCTCCACTCACCCCAAACGCCTACATGGCGCGTAGTGGGACAAACTTTACTTTTATACTTTACTTTACAGTTTCAAATGCACGTCTCAGAACAGATGGCTGTCTTCAGAGGTGTTTGCTGACTTCATTATCAGAGCCATTGGGTAAATTTGTACCAGACTGTACAGACACACCCTCATCGCCGTGAGAACCTCAAATTTTACTTCTTTTTTTGCACCCGTAACATTTAGAAAGTTTCTTTTTCCGGAGGCATGAATCTGAGATTTGTTGTGATTGTTTTGTTTACATTCGTGTCCGTTACTACACGAAAAATAAGTGACAGGTTAATAGTATTTGTGCTTGTCTAACGGCGAATATGTGGGACTTAAATAATTGTTTTGTTAAAAACAGTTGCCACCTGATTTCTTCTAACGATATTTCATTTCGTTTAGTGACTCACAGTTCTGCATTTCTCCGTCTTTGACCAGAATTAGACTTGTCCCTGCTGCTTTCAGCTTTAATTTCACTCGCGTGTATGTGATTAAACGCAGTGACGTAAATGGAAATTTAACCAGAGCTCACTTCTCTACCTAATATCCGGGAGATTTTGTTATCGTGCGAACTTAATTAAAATAGAGAGTAATTGTTAATGAGCAGTCACGGATTTTCACTTCCTCTTGATTACGGAGAGCTCACATCTCGTTTTATAGCAAACTCAGTAGATGTTATCTTAGGTAATATTTTTTGCCTGTTTTTTCTGAATAATTTTAAATCATTCCAGAACCAAACTTAAATGACCGCAACTGTCACGTGTTTCTTTACATGTTTATGAACCATTTGAAAATCTGTGGGAATTTAAGAAAGTAATAATAAAGAAATTCACGATTACATTCAGATTCTGTAAGAAACTATGAGAGGAAAGACTAGATTAAGAAATTCTTGTTATTTTTCAGTTTAGAAATTTTACTATCGTGTCTTATTTCAAATTTCATTATGTGCACTTTCCAAAGGATTTACATACGTTAAGTACTGTTTTGCCGTTGATACAGCTTCAGTTATGTAAATGATGTGAATAAATTGGAAATTATTGTACGTAAGCTTCGAGGTTTTCATGGCGCTGAGTCTGAAGAATTCCGTCTTCTGGGTTGTTGCACTGTGTAGTCTGGTAGATGTTTACCAACGTTTCAGAGGTCATACTGCCTCCGTCATCAGACATCGACCAGACTACACAGCTCAACAACCCAGAAGACAGAACTCTTCAAATTATTATATGTTTCAGTAGATTTGATCTGAAGGTTTTGTAGGCTTTCCTGTTGTTTGGCTTCAAATATCAGATTGTACTGCAGCAGGCCATGAATTCTGTATTCAGTTCAGCGTTTGCCTTTTAATTGAAACCATACGTTTTAGCTGTGTTTTTGTGTTATACGTAGGTTCCTTGATTCTCATATAGGGAACAGTTCATTGTGTTTTGAATTACAAAATAGAGAACTGTGACACAGTTCCATCTCACAGTTTACGTATCGAACTAAATATTATTTGGCTACAATCAATAGGTTCTTATTTTAAAAAGTTTTCATCGCTTCTTTAACAAGTTGTTACTGAAGTATTCCTTCCATCTTGGAAGTTTCTGAGCCAAGGTCTTTAAGGTAATTATGTCAAACGGTAGTATACTCTTCATAGTAAAACCCACTGATCTTTAATTATCAATCTAAAACTAATTAGTAAATATTTTAAAACCTTGTCGATCACTTTGCCTCCGAAATCCCCATTTCATTTAAAAATGCCAACACATTAGACGTGCTACAGAGATAGTCCCCAGGTATTCCAAAAAGATGGAAGATAATCATAATAGTTGTTTAAATTCTTGTGTCCGGAGTCCAATGTATAGCTCACGCTTTCGGGCGAGAGCTGCACCGAATATTTGGTATTAACCGACATTTTGTCAAACGTCGCATTTGGTATTGAATTCAAAATGGCAACTGTGAAGTTTTCCGAAATATTGTTTTACACCTGAAAGCCGAAAGTTGGAACAGATATTGGCAGTCCGCTGGTTTTGAAGTTGGGTAATTGCCTAATATGCCACTTCTTGGCTGCAGGGGGTCGTGTACCAGCTGGATGTCGCGTTGGAGAGTGTCGACACGCAGAAATGTGGCCTCGTGTTCATCTACGACATGTCAGACTCGAAATATTCCAACTTTGACTATGACCTCAGTCAGAAGATTCTCACGCTCCTAAAAGTAAGTGAAAATGATGTTTCATTGAATTGTTTTGTTCTTTGCATGAAAAGTGTCCTGTACAACTGATTTTCAAATTAAGTGGCGTTTCGTAGTTGTGTTTGAATGGTTGTTTTATAGCGATGTCATTAAAAATTGATTCATTTTTCACGTGCTATAAAGTGCCTATCAGAGAGTAGTTTTACAGGTCGTTAAACTTAAAACATCACATATTTAGCATTCAAAGCAAATATTAATATAATTTAATGTTCATTGTGTGGCACCAAGAGTCCAAACGCTGAATTAGATAAATCCCCTTAATAACATAGTAATTTATTTTACAGGTCGGTCGTACTCAAAGGTTTATGGTAGGAAATGTCTTTGTTTGTAGTCATTAACCTCCTCTCCCCCGTACATTCAGTACTTAGCACCTTCCACTTATAAGAATAGAAGGGTTACTCGTTTTCAGTTTAGGTGGCTGCATGATTGCTGATTTTGTCGTTATCATTTGCATGCCTTGTGTTGAATTATGTTGGTATGCCCAAGTATCAGAGCCATGAGGGGTAGGCAGTAATTTAGAAGACGTAATATTTCATTTCCCATGTTTACAGAAGGATTTTATTGTGTTTAGTTGCCCAATCCGCCGTTCCTCCGATTAGTCTTTGTTGACGTAGGTTTCTGGAGACCGACAAACGGTGTCAGTGCTGGAGAAGGAAATACGTACATCCTCTCGAACATATGTTCACATCCTCCTTCCTGTACAAAACTTAACAGCACAGAATAAAATATAATACATCTCTTCACTCTGCGTTCCGGATCCCCATTAATTGCACGCAATATTAACTTTGTGCAACGCGGTTTTACCGAACGCGATTTCGCGTAAAATTACTTATTGCGGTTACGTTCAGTTTTTATTACAGGCATTAATATCCTAAGAACTGTTTATTGAGGGCTGTGGTTCTAAGATTGCCGCCCTAATTTTTTTTCTTTTCTCATGGCGTAGTCCTAGAAGACTCTGCCACGGTGGTCTAGCGGTTAGAACGCTGGCCTTGTAATCCTGGGTTGTTGGGTTCGATTCCCGGCAGTTCCCGAATTTATAACTTGTGTTGGGCAAGGCCGTGGTCTAGGCAACACGGAGTTTTCCTCCGGGGGCTTCCCCGGTTTCTCCGTGGCATCCCAACAATTACTCCATTCACACACAGAAGAAGGCAATGGCAAACCACTTCTGAATCATCTGCCAAGAACGTATATGAACAGGTCCCAGTCCGAGAAAAGGATGGAAGGATCCTGTTCATATGGACCTGTCGTCAGACAGAACACTAAATAAATAGTCCTGGAAATCCTTTCAAAGACAGTGATGCCAACTATAGACCTGCATAATATAAAAGTCACAGAGCATACGAAAATGTTTGCTGTAGTATTACAGTTACCCAAATTCTTTACTTATTTATTTAATCTACATTTAAAATGTAAAATATGTAATTAAGTGACAACGAAAACTGCTTCGGGTCATGTTTCATGCTTGCCGAATTTGTATTTTGCGTGCGTTCTGGCGATGCCATTGGAATTCATGATCTGTACTGAAATTATGGTTTGATATTGTGACGTCGCATCAAGCCCAAACGCATTGTGGCCTGCGGTGTGCTAAAACAATTAGCGAATTGTATGTGCATATCCAGCTCTGAAAGAATACGAGGATAAATATGGCATGTTGCACTGGCAACTGTGTTTGAATGCTAATTATGGATCAGAGGGTGCCCATACTAAAATTCTGCTGTTACAAACCGCAAAATGTAATTTTGAAGATGTAAGGCGGAAATTACAATTTTAAATGTATGCAATATAGTGTAGTAATTAGGTAAAGCCAGCAGGATTCTAATAATGTTATCTGACGTCGTTGTGGTCAGATGAGTCACTACCGCCAGCTGACAGCGGGTTAGACCCGCAGAGACCCAACGAAATGCGTTGGCTATTTCACTTACGATTTGTCGGGCCATTCCATAGAACAAGTGAAGTTGGGAGAATATTTGGTCAAATTTCAGGCACGCCTTCGTCGATCTTGAAAACGAATGGCGTCTGAAACGCACAATGCCGTGTTGCCGTACTAAGGTTATATTTAGTGCGCTCAATCATGATGATGTTTTGTGCTCGTGATTGTCCAGCCGAGCTTCGAGCACTGATGTGTGTTGGGTTGCGGGCAATCAGGCTTGCACGAAATTACTTAATGCATACTCCAACACGCTATGTGAACTTGGAGGTAACTACCAATGTTTCGGAGGAAAGCACTATCTCCATTTCAGCTCTGTGCACACAGGATTGTAACCCAGAAGAATATCGACTTCTTCACTGACACGAAAACATCAAATTTCACGCACCTATGTTCGTTTTATTTTAAACGTTAGAGGATTAGTTACGTTTCTTGTATCGTGTTCCAGTTGAGAAGCCCTTTTTTTTTAGGATAACAGTCGGTTGATATTTCGCAATTTGATTTCAGTGTAACGTTTAAAAAACGTCCGCGTGCCGTCTGAACTGAGTATACTACTCGTTTATAAATTCCGGAATGCTTTGATCTTCCGTTCCACAGAGCGGTTACCTTTGCTATTGACTAAATATAGGTATGTAAAGAAAATGTCTGTATGTTTGTTCATACATCAAACTTCAAAAGAACATTTAATATAGTAGCAACATAAAATAGACGAATTCCACAAATCACAGATGATTGATTATCGATGTATATTGAACTGAACTATCTCCATGTAACAGAGCCCTTTGGTTATATTTATGTTACACTCATATTTCTGTACTGAATTGGGGTAAGTCTTAGCGGAGATTTAACGAAAAATTGTTATTTACTGCGTTTGCAGTTGTTATCGGAAGAATGTTACCATAGGAGAAATTGTCATTGAGACTACGGAACGTGTGCTTACTGGGCAAGAAAGGGATTTTGTTTCGTTGGTCGATTTATTGATACGTTGGTTACTTAAGCACTTCGATAGTTACTGAGGTGCCTTAGATTTATGATAAATGGGAGAAACAGGAGTCTGAGCGAAGCTGGAGCATGTATCCCAGATGAACTATGAACTGTCTGGACCTATGAAGTGAGGTCTAAACGATTACAGGCATAGTGCATAAAATTGTTGCTATGTATTTCGATTTACAATCAGAAAGATACGTGTTTGTGCGCCCGAAACATATCCTGTTATAGGAAGTAAACTTTGATGAAATGTGGACTGTGTTTTCCACATATAAAATTGTATTAGTTGCAAGGCTGCTGTGAGCTGCAATAAGTGGAAACATTTGCCGTATTAATTGCATGTAGAACTTCGACGTGCTACAGGCACCAGCCTGCCCATCATGACGTGAAAATTATGGTATTGATCGAATCGAACAGTAAAGTACCCTTTGATCCAGTCGACTGAACCTGCCCTTCATGCTGTTCATGGGCGCACAGTAAAACATCATTCTAACTAATGTTTGCCACCATCCTTTCGTTCTTCTTCTTCTTCTTCTTCTTCAGATATGTGAGTTTAATGTGCATGTGATTTTTCGTATGTGTTAAATAACTGAATAAGAAACGAATTATTGAATGTAGACTTTGAGTACGTTAGATTTATCGTATGTAGTCTCGAAAGTTGCGCACCGTCGCCATGTATATATTTTTCAAATTATAAGCAGAATATGCAGGAATGCTTATAATGTGTCTTCATAACGAATTAATGTTTTTGAGTTATGTCTGTCAAAATGAAAGATAAATGGAAAATTTTGCTCGACGCCATATTTTAGTTTTACACTCTACAAAAAGTTATTTTGATTAAATTACATATTTTACTAAGCTCCGTTACAATATATAATTTAAGGATTATATATTAAGTGCTGCTAGTGTCCTTACTGTTAACTGGTGATTTAGGAAGTTAATTGGAGGTTATATTCCATTCTTCCCTTTTTTGTGAGTTTTTACAAATACTAATGACGAAATAATGTTTAATGTCGTAATAACACTTTCCGAAAGGTCAAATGATGACGTGACCTTATTTGTGAGTTTTCATTGGCAATTTTAAAGAGACGAACAATGCAGAATTTGAATGTCAGCTGACGTTCATCAAGAGTTACCACGGAACGCGTGCTTACTTTTGAAATCTTTGTTCAATTAAAATACAAAACAGCCGGATTTTGACTAGGACAGTTTTTATTTCCTCTTTGCTATTTTAAGAAGCTTCGATTCGTTGTGGCTTCTGTTCGATATAAAGGTTGTACTGCCTGTAATCCTACATACAGTGTGTCCTCAATTGTCTAATGCTGTTTTAAAGGTCAGTGTGCATTCATTAAATTTTACAAAGGCATTTAAGCTTTTTGTAACTTAGTTGATTCCGTGCGGAAATCATTTTGTTTTCAGAACGGCAATGTTTTTTTTATCAGAGTATAACCTAGTTTTGAGGACGATACCACATGCTGATACCGCTATATACCGAAGGCAAGTGGTATATGATGTTGCAAACTTTACGTAATGTCAACCTCAGCATCACTGTGGCTAAACGAGGGGTTTTAGCTTGATAGCGGGAGGGCAGGGATGAGGAAGGGATTGTGACGAACCCAGTATGTGGGTGTCTGTGTCTGATGGCACAAGTCATTCCGTCAAACATCAAAATCGATTCACGAAACAGTCACTGTACGTTTGTGCCAACAACGCAAATATGTATTATCTGTTAATTAGCTAAGCACACAATTATTTGGTCAGTGATTGTCTTCTGGCTTTCATCACTATGTGGACGTGTGGGTAGGCATCGACATTTCGGGGGAACTTTTTTGTAAATATATTCCATATTGACGCCTTCACAATAAACATTTGTTCTAACGTGCCTCTCCGCCTGCAAAAACACTTCAAGCACAACTCAAAGTTCCAGGTTAACCCGATCTCCGTGCCAGTGACCTTAATCGGTAAAGTAATGTGACGTTTCTGCTCGTCACGCGCAGTTTTTATCGTGTGGTTATGACGTTTGTGAACGTCATGTCTCACCTACAGATCCTAAGCTGTAGAGACGACGCAAAACTGCAAAAGAAAGGTAATCGCTGAAAACACTTTCTGTAGAGAAAGTGATCTGAAAGAGTGAAGCGCGTAAGTCCAATCCTCATTGCCATCAGTACTCTAATGCAATTTTTTTAAGCATGTCAATACTTCTATTGAATCTGTACCTTGTCGAAATAGATGTGAAAGTTGCTAAGTACATGCAATCTACAAGCATTGATAAATTCTGTTGTCGATTTTGTAACATGAACAAACAAAGATCTTCTTAACAGACACGATTTGAGATACTGCTGTAAAAATTCAAATTGTGATATTCTTTGATTTTCGTCGTCTAAACTTTTGGTGGCTGGCGGCGACGTATATAGATGTGGGCAAACTTCTTGTCACTTGAGCGACCGTTACGAGCGGCTCGTAAGTCTCGGCGGAAGTCTTGGCCACGCCTTGCTGAAAACATTTGTCTCTAGTTTCAGTTTTGGACAGCAGTTGAAATTGTGCAGTCAACTTCATAGCGTGCGTGTTTTAAAATTGCGTTTTATTTGCAAAGAGTATGGTATTTTATTCAAGTGGTTAATTTCTTCAGGTCAAATGCGCGAATGACTTTAATAAACGCTATTAGGTTCCTAGAACTGTGACGTCACCTACACGTCAAATTATTTGTCCACGCCTGTACTTCAGAAATGTTGGTAACCGCCTGCTGAACCACACGCCCGCTGTATTTCATCAAGTAAGATTAATTTTCTCACATTTTCGCTGTGGGAGGTTTTATTTCTGATTGAATCAGACAAGGGACTGACATGGCTGCATGTGTTTTTCTACGTGCCTTATATTGTCCGATAAGTGTGGGCACCATTATTCAATTCCTGGTATTTTTCAGCCCACTGACACGTGGTATTTTGTGCAAAATTGTCTTAAGTTGCCTTTCATGTTGTTTATTATGTATATCAATGTGTTGTTGACACTGAAACATTAGTTTTCTATTAAATTACATTTACTCTGTGCGTTTAGAGTAATGGTATAAGCTATGAGAAATTTCTAGAAACAAGTCTCTGTCCATGTTTTCTATTTTAAGCGGACGTCTCTTGGAAAGGTACTTACGAGGAAGATAGCTCGCTTTCATTCATAAAACGTTTGTTTATAAACTCTGTAACTGGTGGTCTTCTTTGAAGAGGTCTTTTAAAACGAACTGAATCACACAAAGTAAGTGCAAATTAGTTTCTGATGGTCCACGATAAATTATTTGTGAGATAAATTTGAAGATGGGGTGTGGTTAGGGCGTGGGGTCTGCAATATGCAGGCCTACTAAACGCTTCGATGTTCGTCACGCTTGCGCCGTTTGTGCAATGCAGGAAAATTTTAAATTAATTCTGACGGTGGTGACTGTGGTAGCAAGAGGTGCGAACAAGGCTGTGGTGGGGTCTGGTGGAGGCTGCGTTTGGCGGAAGTCTGGAGTCAGGCTCTCGGTTTTGTGTTGGTGAATTTGACAGGAATCGGCTTCAGCCACCGTGAGGACGTTTTAACATTCAATTTAATTTACGAAGAACTTTCTTAAAATTTTTGCTTTAAATGCGATTTTATGAGATAATGGTATTGTATTACCCATAAAATTTTGCCGGTCGTATTACGCTGATATTGGTGTAGTAAATCAGCCGTTATGAGATATGCTGTAGAAAGTGAAGAGAGGATGGTTCAGTTTGATGAACTTTCAAGGATTTGTGAGGAAACTGTCGTGACGCTTTTCAGGGTTTTCGTCTGGAGTGACCGAGAAAAAATGCGAACAGTCTAGTTGGAGTGGTCAGTGTCCGGACCGAAATTTAAAGCCAGTGCCTGCCAAATACAAAGCACAACTCGGAAGCATTACCACTCCGGCAAGGAACAAAAGCCATTGAATATGCAGTTGTCATTGACCCGCCATTGTACGGTTCGTCTGCATGGAACTGGCGTAAGAACTAGTTTTCTTGGCCACTGGCCGAGCTAATGGACTCAGCTGTGCCAACCAAACAAATCGGCAGTTCTCTTCATTAGTTTTAGCGTTTCATGTTTCCTGTTTTATGATTCTACCACCAGGCGCTTAACGAAGTGGTTCAATTTTGATGCTTCCCATTCATTTTCCTGCTGAACCAAGTGGGGCAATCAGCAAATTAATTCAACCAGTCTACTGGCTTACAAAGCCAACTTTGGTAGAAGGCGTCAGAATCGATAAGTCTGGCAAACTGGTGTGTGGGTGCTATGGGTCCTTTCTAGTCCGTGTCTGAAAGATTCAAATGAGTGTCAGCTTCGAATCCTTAAAAAAAAGTGTTTAGTATTTCTAACTTTTTAAAACTCTTTGGTAATTATATGAAACATCTGCTATACCATCTAATTATGTATTTTTGCCCACACAATACTCTACTAAACAGCGTTAAACACGTAATCTGTGCAGTGGAGACCCGTTGTGTTTCCTTTGAGGCAATTTTTATTAAATTCAGTTTTAAATATGAAGTATCGTAGCTGTGCCATAACTGAGGCATATCATCTCGGAGATCCGGGTTTAATCCCGGCTGACTTGAAGTGAAATTCGGGGTAGCGTGTTTTGTAAGAAAGACTTGCCTCCAAACTATTCGACTGATTTTAATGGAATTTGATGCGACACAACTACAGCAAATTTTGTCTGTACCTCATACCTGGCCGCTGGACTCTGGCTCCACAATGTGGTTTCCGGAGTATCTCCAGTTTTCTTTTCCTGAAAACATTTTGTTGTTTAATTTTCTGTCTTGTTTCAAACACGAACTGTACGTGGGAATTCTGAAAATAGCCCATGCTGTTTATGTGATCAGTGCAACCGAAGGGTAGGTTAGGGTGACGTAGGGGAACGGCGACCGACAAAGATAAAAGATCAACTACAGCAGGAAGCCGACAAGCATCGGATGTGTGTTCTGTACGCTTCTGGCTTGTTACCATGGCTACACATGTTTGTTACCATAGAAACGTCCTTTCCCTCTTCCAGACCAGAATCGGTACCCTGTTTCAGTGAAACAGCGACGTTATTTGCTTCCTCCCAGGTAATTGATAGAAGAAATTGCACTTACAATTCATGGACTCACAGATTGCATGTCAGTACATTTGTGTGAGTACAGATCAGTCAGTAAAGTGGGCAGGCCACGTGCTGGACGACTGGGGTTCGATTCCTGTTAGGACAGGTATTTTATTTTCGTAACAGCACCCAGACCAGTTATGGGTGCACCCAGACCCCAACCTCCTATCCAGTGCGTGAACTCGTGCTCAGCTAAGCTTTGCTTTTTCCTTTCTGTACATTACTTCTTGTTTTGAACACGTGTTTTAATTACGTCAGTTTATATAGACTTATATTCATTGCTTTTTTATTTTTAAAGATGAGGCATTTTGGTAAGCAGCAAGGGGGCATTTTATATTTTTTCCTCCTAAAGATATATGAGTTCAGAAAACTTTATTGTTTTAGTGGGACAGCTGTAACATTGGTTTTATTCTTTGGAAAAAGTGGGTAACAGTTTTCTGAAACTGTGTTCATTATTCTCTTATTATCGTGAGCTACCAGTATGTAGGAAGCGTAAATTAATTAGTTAAAGCGTTGTGGGGTTATATACGGGATATCATTATTGGTAAATTATGGTCATGGATTTAATCACATCACAAACTGTTAATCAAGCTGTTTTGTTGTTTGGTTAACAACATTACTTGTGACAAACGATAAAATAAGGATAACAGGCTTTGTGATGTTAACTGAATTGTTAGTAATCGCTTTATATACAAATTTCCGGTATTTACTTAACTATTTGTAATTTCGTCTGCTTTTTTATAAGTACCAAATTGAAATCCACCATTCCAGAATGTTACGGGACGTGGTAAAAATTTCAGGTTTTATCGCGATATTTGCTAGAGGTATTAAATTACTCTTGTGGTGTGACTTTCTCTTCGCGAAATTAAAGTGTTTCTCTGAAGTATGTTTCTTCGTATTAGATTTAATTACATTTTGTAATTTAAAAAATTGAAGGTAAGCAAAGTTATATCCAGAAAGACATAAATTTATTTGTTCAAGTTTTTCGACACTTTCAGCGGGAATAGGACAGTTGTGTACGTGTTTACGATGTTGCTCCGAGTAGTCTGGTAGATATTGATTGATGTTTCATAGGTGTTTACTGCCTCCATCATCAGGGAAACGAGTGGCTTATATGTTTCAAAGGGATCGTCTTGAATATCGCCAGGTAGAACAAGAGATGATAAATTTACGTATCGGAAAATCACAAGATAAAACTCTCTCCGTTTGTATAAAATTCGCAGAGTTCTTCGTCGTGAATGTCAGATATTCATTATGTTCAGTAGGAAGTGCTTTGAATTTCTACAACAAACTTGAACTTATCGTAGAATCTCGGTGCTCATTTGCATACATTGTGTTTGGAAATGGCAGAGTTGTGACGATGTCAGTAGCTGTGTAGGAAGTGGTGAAGCGCATTAATACAAGGAAATTCTCGGCCTCCATGAAGACTGTTATATTGATCGGACATGTAGTGCATCAGGTGGAAGGCTGAAGTGAGAAATTCCTGTCTTCGGGTGTGATTTAAAGTAGCAGCTGTCTTAACTGTGTAATGTTGACGAGTCTTTATGTGACAAGAAATCTCTTTTGAGTCGTCTTGCACGTCTGAATATTCTATTTGACTTCATATGTTGCCCAAGTGTTTTAATTAAAACTACGACGTTTCCGTCTGCAGGTGACTGATCACTCGAGGTTTTAATTAAATAACTCACACGATGTCCAGCAATAACTAATTTGTAGTGTATCAAAGGATCGTCAGAAACCTTCAAGCTTCAAGTTTCAAGTATTTTATGTCTGCACGTGTAAGGCAGTGTATTTATTGATCAGAATTTTGAAAAAGGTGTAAGTGAATGCCACCGGGCAGTGGTTAGCGGTTCGGCTGTTGGTCCCCTGGAGAATTAGCTGCCCCGACGTAGGCCTATGTGTCTTATTTATCTCAGCCTCCTCACAATCACTCCATCACTTTTTTTATTCATAACGAATTTTAATCCTTCATTTGAAATTGGGATTTTAGCGCTTGACAAATCATCTTATTGACCTAGTTGGACTTCATGATTTAGACTATATTGGATGGCACTGTCATTGTGTTAACACGTGTGGTACGAAGTTTGTTTTTATGTTTAACATGTCGTGCTGACTGTTAAATTCTGTACCGTCATATTGATAGAAATGCAAATAGAATTTCATTAAACTAAAAGTTTGTTAGAAATCTGAAAAGTATATTGAAATAGAAGATGGGCGTGTTCTGTTGAATCCTTGTATAGATATTGAAGGCAGTGCAAAGGATTATGTTTTAACCGCCTTAAAATTCTCGTAATTATATGTACCACCTACTTTAATAATAAATAACTCTGAATTTTGTCCTTTGAATGAGTGTATGGGAGTCGTATGATTCTGAGAATAAATAGCTATTCATTATGGTCGCGGTGATTTCGAATGCACGTGGATTTATTTAATGCCTCGTTGTCATTATGACATTTTATCAAAATCAGTACAGACCCTTTTTAATCCATGTATATATATATATATATATATATATATATATATATATATGGTTTATGTAATGCCTGATTGTTAATTAGTAATTTGGATGTCGCCTTTAACACTGCTATGTTTGAATTTAATTAGGTAACGTGTTATATTTGTCATATTTATAGATGGGGTAATACTCGCTCAGTTAGTTTGTCAAGAAGTCTGCTTTTATGGAAGCAGAAATCTCATTACCATTTTCATAACAGCCCGCCGTTGGGCTCTATTCTGAGCTAAATTAATTTACTTGTCGTTTCTGTGTTCAGTTTCGGTTCCTTGGACAATTTCAAAGAATCCGGTTATGTCAGAATTCAGTTTCTACTTCTTACACTACGCCTGATGCGAAATGTTTAGACTTCCCGCTGAACGAAAATGTCAGAGAAGTTGCCGACTTGTGACGGCGCACGTTAGTGTTTGGAGAGCTCTGCTGTAAGGCATGTAAGATTTGAGGTTTTCACAGCGGTGAGTATGAAGATTTCTGTCTTCTGGGTTGTTGCGCCGTGTAGTATGGTAGATGTTTCGGAGGTCACACTGTCTCCGTCATCACGGCGATGAATCGAATGAAGACCACTAGTAACCTCAGGATAGATTTGAACCGGTATATCCCTAATACGGATGCTCAGTTATTGCCGTGTTGTCGGCTGTGACAGCCAATGGATGAAGCTTACGGCATAATGCCCCAAGCCATTTAAATGTCGGAACTAACGTTTCATATTCTGTATGACATTGCGCGAAGTGGCAGGAATAAACATCCGAAACACGTCTACATCCGCACGTACTTGATCCTTCCTGGTTATTTGATGTCTCTAAAATATACGATGCCACATTGTTTGGCCGTCATTTCGTGTACCGAATGAGAACATAGGCCTACAGCCCATTTGATCACAATACGCGGCATTTACTGCAGTTCCGCGGCAACCCACTTCCTAGCTTCATGTTGTGGATTATTTATATTATATTATATTTAGCGATATTAGATAATATTTTATTTCTTTTTCTCTATAATACTACGTCATGAGCGGCCGTGTATTAAGGTCGAGGGCGTGATACAAACTGTTAACGCTAACATCACGTTAGTCTCGTCGAACGTCATGGCGTCGCGTTGTTTCTTCCTTCACTTCATTGAGGGTGGACAGCAGGCGTCGCGACGGCTACCCATTTCTTGCCGTAGCGAGCGACTTCGCCTCACTCCCTCCTACACGCAGATACAGACAGAAATAGCCTGTTCCTATAGCGTCATAAGGAGAAATGCAGCGCTGGAATATCAAAGTAGAGGAACAAACGTGATACAGAGCCATCTGCACCTTATCCTTGCGTTTGTGTTGAACTTGAAACGAGTATGAAGCTAGTGAAATAAGATTAATCATCCACAATCTTTCCGTTGTTGAATCTCTTTATCGATCTCGCTGTAAAACTAGCTCACTTTCTCTTCTGTGCACGTAAAGGCTATTCTTGATGATTCTGATTCGTAATTTTCTTCCGTGATACTAAAATATGCATTCGTAAACCTGTAGGTTTATGCTTCTTTTCCGCTACTCGTTTACAAAGAGGACTGAGTACTGTGTAGGTGATGTTTTTAAGCCTACTCATTTTTTAAAACAAAATAAGTAGATTGTCGTTTTCTGGATGGTAGCGCCGTGTAGTGTGGTAGAAGTTTACCAACGTTCCAGAGGTGCTTACAGCCTTCATCCGAAACGTCGGTAAATTTCTTTAAGACTGCACGGCGATACGACTCTGTTTTTTTCTTTTAGATTAATTTTCTTGCGTGGTGCGTTTAATTGAATTTGTGTGTGATAAGGAATATTTCTGTTACAAGCTGGAAATAATTAGCTAGGAACTTCAGCGAAATGGCTACAAGGAACTTTAATAGACTAGCTATATGCCTCTCCCATCTCATCCTCATTACGCACTTTTTCACGTCACTTAATCCATTTTGGTCCCAACTACTCTCCTATTACTGTTGCTGTGAGAACCTGAAATCTGACAAAGGCTTTCGGCGTGTTTGACGAACTGATCACTGATCGTAGGCCGTTCTTGAATGTAGGCGCGTGGTTTCCGACCGCAGTAAGCCAACTGCGACGCCATCGCAGCGACTAAAGATAGGAGTAAGTTCTTCCTTTAGGAACTTGGCATCAGCCCCATTTTGTTTCAAACTTTCCATTCTGAAAACATTGGAGTCTGATACATCGCTGTACGCGGGAATATTGATATCAAATATTACTCCGCCGTAGGAAAATTGCACGTGATATTGTAGTACAAATTAAGTTCATAAAATAATTTGTGTTATTTTATCATTAGATGTGTAATTTTTATCTTAAATTTTTGTTTAGTTTGTTGTGAAATGCGGCTTCAATCGTGAATTGTCGTGAAATAAGAATATTTAAAGCTTGTTAGTGCGATATTTATTGTAGTCGTGCCAAGAGCACGTATTTCTTTTGTCTTGGTTTGCAAGGACGTAGTTCAAGGACATTGTGCTGTGAAATTGCAAAGTCTGAGAATAGAACGCGCAGTCAACCTTCTCTGGCTAGAATTACAAGACTGACAGATCGAGGTTACTGACTTACTTTGACGGATCGCTGTGAAATATCACAGACCGTACCGTGAGCCATTTTCGCTGTCCTTGTGAATTACCCGAAATAAAACAGCTGCATACATGCACATTTTATAATGCACAAATATTGATTTAAAATCTGCGTTGTGACGCGTGTTTTCAGGCAAAACATAATGTAGGAACACATTTTCGTTTTGTTCTTGAAGTATCTGAATTTGGGGGGGGGGGGGTGTATTTTAATGTTACTGTCGACGGTAGGATCATAGTGAAGTTGAAGGTAAGTATTCTGTAGATGAACGTACAGTTCGAAATGCCGGTGGAAATTTGGAATTTCTCGGATTTGCGAAGGGTTTTTTCTCGCCAGTAAAGAGGAGAGAGGGAAGATTCCTTATTTATAGATGCTTTTCGTGTAACTTTCATTTTCAGAAGCGACAGTGATATGGAAGTCGGGAATACGTAAGCAATACACCGGGATTCTGTATTACAGAAAAGGCGGAAGATATGTCGACGAAAACCCGCGCTGAATTCAGCCCGTCTCGATGCGTCTGCATTCGTTATCGTACTAACGGAGGCAGATGTTTCGGGCAATGCTGCCATATTGAAGGGTTTTATAATTTATCAGTATACCAACTTAATTGTCCATGTGAATACATCTTCCCCTATCTATCTTTTGACCAAATTATGACTTTGTGTTTTGTTGCTGGCAGCTGTTTGCACACTCTTTTTCAGGTGGATAGTGTAAGGTTGGGAACAGTGTGAGGGAACTTCTGAGGAAAAACATAAATTCGCGAAGAAACACTCTACGTTTTTCGCGAATACACGTTTTGAAACTGTTGTATTGAACCGTAGAATTATTATTGTGATCCATTAAGTAGAGATATAATCAGTATTTAGTTCATTGGTTTTTTTGTTTGTGAGATTTAATATAGCGAAAGTTTAGTTTCTTGTTACAGCTTTTTAAAAATATTACAAAAGAGTGGAATCTTACGTTTTACGTTTCATTTGATTACTATTGAGAAAGTGAGTGAAGGAGGCGAATATGTTTTACAGTTGGCCTCAACAGTGACCTTTGTACCCAGCGTCCCTGACCTCAAGCAAGACGAATAAAAGTGGGGTACCATACTGCCACATGTGTCACTATTGCGTTCACCATATAATGGGCAGCGCTGTCGTCGTCGCGACGCGCCTCGCCTCGCCGCGCATGTGTGTAGGGACCAGTAGGACGCCTTGTCGCCGATCAGAGAGAGTCGACCGAGCTCAGGACAGATGCACCGCGTTCTGTAGGGAAAGGACGCGGTTACAGTAAATCAGAACCACAAAATAAAAAGTTATTTAGTGTCTATATCAAGTCCTTACATGTGATCAAGACGAATCTGTATGTGAACAAAGTTCTTGTGCAGTGCGTGTTATTTTTGAGGCGAATTGCTGATATCATTTGATCAATCGACAGACATGAAAAGGTAATTTAGTTTTACGAGGTTACCAAAAGTTACTGTTATTATGTTAATGTTTTGTTGTCATGTAACAGGAAGTTTGTCACCTTCTGTTGTTTGTTGCCTTTTGCGTAATAGCAGTGTGTCTGAAACGTGTTTTTACTGCCTAGTTTACGTAGGATGGTCTCGGGTAGTCCCGCGGTAACATTGACCATAGCCTTACTGTGTTAAGTCTAACATTGTTTAATAGTACTTGATCAATGTGAGTTCTGTAATCTTACGATTGGGTTACATAATTTCGTTATACGAATTTACGGTGCCTCAGAAACTAATTGAGCGCTGTTTAATTCCCTCCCAGCTCTAAGCAGTTATTTTCAGCTTTCCGATTTGGACACGCTCGTATGTGGTTCACCTGGATGCATCAAGTTTTAGAGGCTTTATATACTTCCAGAATATCTGTTCGCTAAGTTTTATTAAACGTGCGTAATTGTGAGAATCCATCTGTTGCTGTACCCAACGATTGGAAAAATGCGTTCTGTAACTGTTGACATACACGGATATGTCAACTTAATTACAAATCATCAAATTTAGGTTTACTTTTTGTTTCAGCGTATTTCGTGTGCTTCGTAGACATATTCAGGTGTTTTCCCCGTAATAATGTTTACCAGCCTACTGCGTCCTATTTTAAATTTCTCACTGACGATATCTTCATCGATTTTTAATATTATACTAACGCCATCAATTACTTTATCCTGCCCTCTTTACTCATTTCGGTCGCTTTTCGCTATTTATGTTTTCTGTTAGGTAACTAGGAAGTTCGGTTTAATGAGCTTCATGATGGAGACGCTCCTGAAGATGCCTAAGGCGCAGACGAAACATATTAAGTTGTTATAAAATTGTACTTGATTGTTGTTTATGTATCAACGAACAAAAGTATTTCACCGGTTGTCGAGCAAGTTATGTTTATTCAACCGTTAGTTTCTGGCAGTTACGCCATTGATTCAGGATGCGTATGAAACGATCATGAAGGGGAACTAATTATATGACTGATTACCCTGTAAGCCCTGCTTAAAAATTATACTAAGTTCTTTAAAGTTTGGTTACGCTAATTAATCAATGTCTGCTCTGTATAAGCTGCCCCTTTCTGCAGTGTCTGACTGGGCTTCGCTGTGGTGGGTAATGAATGAGGCTTCAGACGCACGGGACATGTTTAGATCTGTTTCAGAACTCGAGATTAAATATTATGAAATTGGTGTTCCGGAAATAGATTGTATGGTGTGAATCAGTAAACACACATAGTAAGATTTTATAAATACAAATGCGATAAATGATAGTAATGGCGGAACCAGTATGGACCTGGTATTTAAAACAAGTGTGTACAGTACTGCAGAGATGTTTTGAACACGGAAATGATCCTTTGGGTCAATGTAGTTAGTTACCCAGAAGAACGCAATCTTTATTTGCAGACATTTAACGAGATGAGTCATACTGAAACATTCCCCTCGTCGTTTCATCGTTGCCTGGGGTTAACTTTTATGGATAGGTATCATCCTTCACCCCTGATGCACTGTTTGCGGGATTATAAGCTCAGTACTGAATGCTGTATGAATTGGGTCCAATTTTGAGCTAAAAAACGAGGATGCAGACGTAACGTGCCGTGTCAGAACTTACATACGCATGCGCCAGCCTTACAGCTATTCTCCAATAAAAAAATCATTGTCAGTTTGTCGTGGGTTAAGAGAAGAAGCAGAGGCTGTGGCCTTGAGGTAAGTGGTCAATGTTTTTAATTGACATTGTATACACACGTACTACACTTCTCGTGACGTCATCGACACTTCAATTTTCCGTGCCCAGTGTAAGTACCCTTTTTCACATACACTACTACGAACTCTTCTGTTATGTTCAGGTTATTTTTCGTAGTCGTCTGTTTTAATCCAAGTTTAATTAATCAGAGCCCTTTCTGCATTTGCATGATTACATTATGATCGATTGGTTTAAAGTCGATGTTACAGCACTGATTTTTCATCAGAACCTTTCCATTTTCTGCTGTAGGATTTGAGGTTTTGACGGCGGTGAGTCCGAAGATGGCTGTCTTATGGGTTGGGTCGCCGTGTAGTCTGGTAGAAGTTTGCCGACGTTTCAGAGGTCCTTGCTGCTTGCATCATCAGGGCGATGATCTGTGTTTCCTTCTAACGAGTCGAGCGTTACCCATTATATTAGTTCCAAAAGTCTTGCTTTCGATATGCCATTGCCTTGCAGTACGCTGAGCGCTGGTGATCTTCTGAAGACTTTATTAACCCCACCATAAGTTTGGCTTCATGTGGATGTCACCAGTTGGATTGAGCGAATAACCATGAGAGAAATCTGTTGCGTGCGTTCGTGTTTTCCGGAGAAAGTTTCCAAGTCTTGTGCGCCCGTCAAGAATGGCCGTAGCATTACCGTGGATACGCGAACAAGCGGGGGTTCAGTATTGATTTCCACGGTGTTGGCTGGTTCTTCGTTCGTCATTTCAACTCTCAGTAGTCAAGTTCAGTGTGCTCACTACCATTTCAGTAATAGGCCGACGATGATAAATCATGAGCAAGGACATCAGCTCACTTTCGTAAAATCAGGTTGAGAGGTAGCTGATGAATACTGATAGAATTTCATATTTTAGGAGAGTGTTCTTTCATGTAATATACTTACTGTTGCTTCATATCGTATTCTTCTTGCAGCCAGATGAATGCATTAAACGAGTTAAGATGATTAAACATTATGGAGGATGCTGAGCGCAACCCGTCCAGAATCCAAACTCGTTATTGTCCTTCAGTGCACTCCACTCTTGAAAGGACAGTTTTTTTCTCACAAAGACGGAGCTGAAATGTTTCAGTCCCTTTTGTGCATCGCTTTAATACTGGGAATATTTCTTCTCCCAGTTCCACTTGGAGCTTTGCTGTTAAATTTAGTGTCATTTTATGTTTGCAGGCAAAGTGTGTAGGACGAATTTAATTTCGGTCCGTTTAGACCTAGTAAACTGTAGTCTAATCCTTACTTTGAGAACCTTTCGAGTTTACTGAATCTCTTTGAAATCTCCTCATAACGGCAGTTCCTTAAAACGTAAGAGAAATATTTTACCTTTTATTGGACTGAATATATAAGCCGCAAGAATACCGACGCACTTAAAGACTGGGTGGTGAAGGAAATTTATATAAAATATTTAAAACGGAAAGAGAAAGTGATTTAGAAGATGGGGAAAAGGTTTAAAGCCAGAATAAGTCTAAGGTACCTAATATTTGACGCCGAAGAGAAATATGTATATGAATCGTTGAGTGTTTATTCAACTAGGTATAATAACAATAGAAAAGTCTCGCGTTTAGAATTTATGTCTACCCCCAAAATCCATTTACCGAATCACAGGAGTGTACATTAATTTGTTTAATGTTACAAAGCGGAGACATTTATTTTTACGTCCAACTGATTTAAGCTGTTCTCCAGAGCGTAAGTCACAATGTGTTTCACCTGGATTGTTTTCTAACGAGTGAGGACATTTAATGTTTTTGTTAATACCCTACCATTGAGACTATTAAATCGGCTTTTAGTAAAGTATACGTTCCTGTGTCTATTTAACAACACAAAATAGGTGTTATTGCTTCATTCTATTTGTTTATCGTGTTTCTACTGTTGTAAATGAATAGTCATTCGTATTACAGAAACGGTTCGCTAGAAATCTGTTATTCATGGGAGTGATTGCACTGCCTTGTTCCTGTTTACAAAACTCATTCATATTTACCCCACAGTTGGCAATTGGTATCTCGCTCCTTGAACTGTTGGATTTCATAATGAGCTTCTGGTATTTATCCTCGACGTAAGACCTACTTTCCTATAATGTAAATGATGATTTGCGGCGTATGTAGTAACAAGTAGTCATGTGTAGAATACTGTGGCGTTCTGGATGACGCCGTGTAGCCTTGATTACCGACGTTTCGGAGGAACATATCACCTCAGGGTAGAACTTCTGCCCTGAATACGGAAGCATAATGTTTCTCTGGAACACTAGCAAGTACCTACAAGAAGACCGCAGTTCTTTAAGACTACTTTTTAAAAATATAGTTTTAACAATTATTAAATGCAAGTGAATTCGATAAATGTAGCCTATATAATTATGTAGTAAATAAGAATTTCTGGAAGGACACAGTGGATCTGCTGTAGGATTTTGTTACCCAAGCAAGGCTTGGGATTACGTATGTTATGAAATCTGATTTCATATAAAGAGAGTGCCTGATGTCGAAACATGTCGCTGTGTTAAAATACAATAAATGTCATTGTGTACGCGGATGTGAAAATTTATTATTAATATTTATACCGGTTTAAGATCTAGTTTGGGTTATCAGGCATTTTAATGCTAATGCCAGATAGTAGGTCTAGAATGAAATAGGCCACAACGACTTCCTCCTTGTCGTTTCTAGTTTGTCTTACATAATCTACCAGTCTTTACACTGGGCATTGAACAATCTCTTCAGTGGTCGCTGTAATGAAAGTAAGAGATTTTGTCGCCCTGATGACGAAGGCAATAAGTACCTCTGATACGTCGGTTAACTAATACCAGACCATACAGTGCATCAACTCAGAGACAACCATCTGCAAAATATTGGTAGTTTTTACACAGTTAAATAAGGTACCCAGACATAAGCACGTGCATGGGTACGAACGTAATTATCGCTTTCTTTGTTTTTAGAACTGAAGAATGGTACATTGAGGCAAAGCACAAACTTTCGAAGGGTTTAATGACAGCGAGATTCTAAAGCAACAAACGGAACTCAAGTTAGAATGCACTGGCGTCTCAGGAAAGTTTTTAATGTTCCCGAAGTATTTCAACCGTCTGTCCCACCTTTTGCAGTGTTCAAAGCGTTTTAACGTTCACTGAGCACGCAGAAAATGTATATATTTATAATTTTTATTGTGAGTGTAGGGTGTGTACATTTACTAGTCTATCGTGTTTGTATTTCATTTAATCTAGATGTTCGTTTTGATTTTCCTTATGTATTACCGCTTTTAAATTATTGCTGTTAAGAAGTACGCAAAATTTTCTACTAACCGAACAAATAGTTAAAGAAAACATTTTATTCCAAAGGCAGGAGCAAGTTTTGTTTTAAGAACTGTGGTGGTTACACAGTGAAGATACATTTCTCCTGACAGCAGTGTACATTGGTAATGTAACTCGGTAGAATAAATAACTTTCATTATACTAGCATGCAAATTCTATTATCGTTGATTAATATTCGTTTCAGAACTGAAGAAATGTTGCTCTTAGAACTCTTAGATGCCTGAAGTTATACTGATGTTATGATACGGAATATTAACACAGTTTTCGTCCTCCGTAAGCTCAGAGGGTTAAATGACCTTTGTTTTCAATTCTGTGTGTTTCTTACAATACAAATTATGTGTAGACAGACCACCATGACAGAATGTAACCAAGAAATCGACACATGTTCTCATTTAGGAAAGTTGTGTTTTAATTTAAAATGTTTGACGTAAGTTCCGCTTTCATTATGAACCACGAAACTGAGCGGAGTAAGTTTGTCCGCCTTGATCGATTAATTCCTGACCTACTTAGTTGTATGCATAAAACTTGTTATCTGTCGCACTTCAAAGAATTATCAGTGCGTCAGTGTTCTGACTCGCGGAATGATTAAGAATGCCTTGGCTAAAGGATGGCATTTTCAACTGTTTTTATTCTTCATGCACCAGGAAACCAAATGTCAGATAAATTAAACGTCTCTCCTCTTGTCTGCATGATTTAGTGTAGTGTGCAAACAGGCTATTAATTCGCCGAAGTGGAATCGTGCAGTTACGGATCTTTTCTGAAAGAAGAAATCTAAACAATTTTCTATAGAAGAGTGTTACATTTAATACGTGATACAAGATACAAATTCATCGTTTTAAGTCTGCCGTGCTACATTTTCTGAGGGTCTATTGTCATTTTGCACCAGATCGCTCACCGGATCTATCACAGCCGTTGTTAGCCAACTGGTTGAGGCTTAGTGAGATTTAAGGTTCTCAGGGCGGTGGATGTCTTCTGGGTTGTTTCGCTCCCTCATATGTGTAAATCACTTGGTATTCTAGGAGGGGAGGCTGTTGGAGAAGCGAGGGTCCGCCATGGGGAAATGTCGTGAGGTTTGGGGGATCAGTGGCCCAGAGTCATGTCCAGTTGGGTGCTTTTGAAAATCTATATTCCATCTTCGTATTCTGTTGCCAGTAATTGGGGAATACTATTCTAGGCGCGCTACAACGGACTTATAACCCGGGTTTTCATTAAGAATGTAAATTTGCTCACAGTACTAGACTCGTTAACTATTAGGGCCTGTATGTTGCTGCTAGCGCCATCATGTTGTAGTTAGCAAATGAATGACTGTCGATTTGTCTCCTTACAGCTATTACCATAAAATTTGCGTGAATAGAAGCTGGTCTGTCTCTCGAGACTGAGAGGGTGGTATGTTTAGAAGAATGAAGCGTGTAGGGAAAGATTGATGATTCAGGCATAAGGATGACAGATGGGGTGCGGGAGGATATATAATAAGAGGAAGGATGTGGGTTGGAAATAGTTTGGGGTAAGTGCGGGAGACAAGTTATGCTTAATTTCGACACACGAATCTGCTTCATGTGGCCTCCTCCTCAGCACCTTACATTCATTAACGGAGAGACAGTTTAATTGAAATCTTAATGTGTGATTTTTATAACAAGTTTTGTTGTCAGACTAACATTTCAGATTAATGATATCGTTTCCAAAATTAAATTCTGTGAGTGTATTTGTTCCTTTTCGCTTATTATTCGCAATCCTAAACATCCACTTGCGCTGCATTGTATCATGTTTTTTTTTTTTGCAAGAAATGAAAACTGTTATCCCTATTATCTAAAGTTTTGTTTGGTTGCATGGTAAAAATTAGAAGTCGGTTAGTGGTAGATCCATACTGTAGCGTTACGTTTTACGCAAAATCCAATTCGTGGCGAAGTGATTGGTCCAACCCCGAGGCTATGTATCGATCGATAACCCTAAAATAAGAGACAAACAAGTGCTCGATATATCACGTTTGATGACTGAAGCACATTACTTTTAAATGAAAAAGGTTTTTTACTCAAATTAGAAATCAATTACAAGACTGATTAGATGCATTCCTGCAGCCGAAATGTCTTCTACTGTATGCACACTAGCAGTTCGGTGGTCATTATGGCAATGTTTAGACAGAAAATATGTCGGTCTTATGGGAAGTTACTGAAGTTCTGTGAGTGTCTTCATTTTTAGATTGCTTCAAATTATGCTACTTCAGTTTCTTGCCACCTTATCAGCCATTATAAGACTCAGTATTCCGAAAAAGTAAAAACTTCCACAGTCTGATATGGAATTTGAGATTCTAACGGCAGTGAAGATGTTGGCCAAGTGGGTTGTAACGCCGTATGAACTTGTGGGGAGATGCCAACGTTTCAGAGAGACTGAATCTTCATGGCTGAAAATAATAACAAATTGACTGCCAGGTATGGACAGTATTGTTTGTTTAAAATCAGCCGAGCCTCTGTTTTTGGTGCAGACAGTGCAGCAACCGTATTTACTCCATACTCACTCGGCACAGATGGACAAGAACTGAACCACACTCGCAGCATGTCGTTGTCTGACCTTGAACTACAGTATGGCCAGGCCTCGGCAGTGTTGCCAGTCACACGGCAACAACATTCCAATATTGACCTTGCTGTTTGAATTCTTCATGTGTATCGAATAGAAGTTTAGACTTGTTTGCCCACTAAACCACTATTTTATGTTTTGCACACAACTCGCGTCCCGAGAGAGACTGCCCATTGATAGCCGTGGGGCATACTTTGGAAACATGTGTTTGAACACGCGCGCCATTTGATCGGTACTCCATTCAATGCAGAATGCGAGTTTTAGGGATTCCTTTCTTCTTCAAATCCAGAGCTCGCCACAGCTCCATGCTTGAGAGTGCTTCGTGTGGATTCTTTCCCAGTCTCTAGCCTCTGAAGTGCTTTTGTACGTATTTTGAATGGCGTCACCTTCCACTCCTGTCTTCACATCGTGGATGGCAGCACGAGAGCAGTATAATAACACTCGTGTGTGTGACAGTGTACATTTTGCGAACTACGCATAATGTTGGAATCAGTGTTTTCGTCAGATATTGAACGTTATTAAAATTTAGATTTTCATTTCGTATTCTAAATCATTTGCGATAAGTCAAGATCATGGTGTGTCCACACATACTTTAAGGTGGAAAGCAGCAGATTTTTTTTTAAATATCGGTCACTAATCTATGAAACTGCACTGCTCAGCATTCCACAAGACAGCCACCTTCTTCCAATCTCTTTATTACTGATCTCTGAAGTTACGTCATTTGATCTTTTTTTTTGCTTTACGGAGAATAACAGTTTTCACTATGAAACTCACGTCCTTGGTGTCTTTGCTGTATTATGAATATTTTATAAAGCAATTACTTTGTGTTTGTAAACTTTTACTTCTCAGCAATATAATCTACACTTTGAGCATCGTTTTCGCTTTGCTCTTGAATAATCTTTTCTAGACGTGCTGTTGCATATTTTCCATAACAGTGGTTTATGCTGAAATTAATACTGTACATTATATTAACTCATTCCTGTTAAGTTATTGTTTATTATTGAACTGGCGTTTTAAGTGTCTTTTCACACCAAAATTTATTCTTGCAAAATTTATGACGTTCAAATTGTTTAACTGTGTTCAGCGTAAAAATGCTGTGTTCTTGGTTGTTGTCAAGGTCCTCTGAAACTTCGGTAGACTTCTATCAGGTTACACTGCGCGACAACCCAGAAGACAGCCATCTTCTGGCACACCGCCATAAAAAACCTCAAGTCCTGCTACATTTACATAAAAATTTGATACTGTTAAGTTTTGCATGACGACATTTTAGTCGAAATATACGCAAGAACGATTTTACTGAGAGAAAAGAAACTTTCTAGGGCAATTATTTATTAATGTCTCTCAGTTTTCAGTACGAGTGTTTAAAGTACCGCGATGATTGGACAGAATTGATGTCTCTTTGGTGATTACTAGACTGGTTAGTCCTGAAATCTCGAAGTTTCCTAATCGTTGAATGATACATTAAAGGATTGTTGCTACTTTATACGTCGGAAGAATCAGGAAATGCACCCCGTTCAGCGTGATGTCAAACCGGATTTCGTTGTGGAGTCTTGCTTCATTGTAGTTCACAGAAACACTTCGTTTAAGCTGTGTACCTTCTGTAGTAGAATAGTAACCCTGTCGACTTTATACTCAATGTATTTTCTCTTTGTGAACTCCTAAATGTTTGCAGTCGTGTTGGGCACCTCTGGGCTATACAGGATAAGGGGAGAAATAGTGAGGGTAGAAAATTGGGGAGATGGAGTTCGTGTGTTGGAAGTCAAGTTTCGGGGAAGCCAGGAAGAGAACACAAAGGAGTTTACACAAGACTTTTTTTTAAGATTAAAAAGCAGTATTTTGAATCGTAAACTTTTCGTATTCATATTCAAAATATCTTAAACTGAAACATTAATTTTAAATAGTTTTGTTAGATATTAAAGTAAACGATTTAGTAAATCAGGTACAATTTTAGAAGTGGAGTGAAGTGAATTGAATTGAAGTAAAAAATAGAAACTCAGTCGGGAATTGACCATCGGCCGTCCTTTTCCAGACTTGCCTGTCATGCCTCTTATAGTGCTCGTAATTGAACTGTTTAAAGTGTTTGAACATTTTCAGTTCTTTGTAATTGATCTAAATCCTTACAGTAGTGTTTTTTTGGTCTGTGGGCCGTATATTACTTAACACTGGTTTTAAGTGAGAATGAACTGCAAGTAGGACCATTGTCATTGCACTTCCCTATACAAAGCACAGAAAGAATGTTGTTTTAATAGGCGTACATTAATTAAACATTAGTATCCTGTATGCATTCATTTATTTATTGAATATAATTACATATAAGTGCAAAATTAAGTTGACTTTTGTACCTCTAGTGATATTCATTATGGATGTTTCCAGTTACTTCAACTTTCATTTGATTAATGTTATATTTCTAGGACACCAGAAAGTTGAATCGTGTCTATCTAGGTGCGCCCATACGCATGTAAAAACTTCGGAAACTGCGGAGTGGATTTTCATCCCCATGCTTAAATTTCTTAACTTGTTCACTTGAGTGTGTACCTGGTGCATGATGCTTGTATTAATTTCCACATTGATGGTCAGATTTACCATTGTAATCATTTAAGATATTGATGGTGTATGTTTATAGTCAGAAAACCATTCCCTGATTAATAATTTTAATTATTAGAAATGTCATTACAATGCAATATGAATAAAAAATGCACGTGAAAACGACTAGGATTGAGTAATAAACACAATTTTTCTAAACTTACTTTACTAATATTGAAAATCAACAATAGTGCATATCAGAAATATTTCTTTATATTATACTTTCGTAACTTTTGATGTTTATCTACTTATAATTTAATATTAAAAAAACATTCACTTCCTTATGAAACCACAAATTTGCACTGAAATACTCTGTTAACAGACATATTTATTTATTCAAGCTGCATAGTTTACAATATCAAAACATTATGAAATGAGATTAATATAGTATTTACATTTTATAATTCTATATAACTGGAACAAACGATGTATCATGTTGCAGGGTGGTTATCCAGCTAAACTAAAGAAGGTGCTAATCGTGACTGCACCACTTTGGTTTAAAGCTCCTTTCAAGATCCTGCGGCTCTTTGTGCGGGAGAAACTGCGAGACAGAGTGTTCACTGTTAGTATACCTCAGGTTAGTGTAATAGATTTACATACAAGAGGATTTTTTTAACTCGTGTACTCTTACGATATTTTACTTTTATTTGTTGAAAGTTTGATATGTAACATATTGATAATGAGGTGTGATGTAGCTGAGAAGTGGAAGCAGTCAAATTATGTCAGTTAGGAAACACATCGTCTCATTTGGCTATTGTCCATAGTTGACGCTGCATATCCCGCGCGGATCTCTACCATCACGTCTGGGTGGTGAGCTGGCCGTGGATCATGCATCGTGGCTGTTGCACTGCCTCAAATCCGTGACGAACCGCCATGGCGACCTTTGTGACGTGGCATCTCCTCTTGGCTCAGGAGCGGCGATGGATTCCGCCATTTTTGCTACCAGTGCTGCTACAACTACAATTCCCAATGGGTCTGCCAGAAACCTAGAACATGTATGTGTGATATAATCTTTAAAGAAATGTAAGAATACATGATAAATAGAATAAAGAGTAAAATAAATATTGTCCAGTCTGTAGTCAGTCACTATACAGACTGAGCTCCCCAGGTTCCAATATAAATAAATAATTAATATTTAGAGCATGAGAGTGATAGTAACTTGGCCAATAAAGTGGGAAAAGATATTGTGGTGTCATCTGCCAAACGCAGCGCGTGGAGATAAATAACAAGATTAATATTCCATGTTATAGTGTGTTTATGTCTTTTGGAACACTCTGTATGTGGCTAGAAATGAAACTTTTATAGAGAAAACTGAGTCTTTGAAATGACTCAAAGTGGATCATGGGGAAAAAAGTTGTGAGGACTGTACTGGCTCATGGTCACTTCTTTTGTGTAAGCAGTGTTGAATGTTTGGATTCTATTAAGACAGAGTTTGTTGGTTAGTTCGTTTGGTTTCTTTGGACGATTGATTGGTCTATTCTATTAATGTAGGAAGCAACTTTAACAGCTCATCTGCTGTAATTGTATTCAGTAAATATATATTTGGTGTATGGTCTTTCCTGTATGCAGTTTCATTGCCTAAAACATTTTTCATTGTCTTCTTTTCTGTGTTGGTGTATATCTTTTCATTTATACAAAAAATACAGTATCTGTACCTGATTGAATGCATTGTGCAGAGTGAGCACATGTGCAGCCATGGTACCAGTGAAGGTGCAGACCAGAGGTCTTTCCATTCTCCAGTATCAGGACCAGAAGAGGAAGAAGAGGAACTAGATATAACATCTTCCCGTGACCTAGACAATGGTGATATCTGGCAACACAGCTCAGGCAGTGGAGGTGATGCATAACATTCATTACAGAATGTAATAGTGGTCATTCTTCTTCTTCTTCTTCTTGTAGCTTTATAACCCTATGTGGGTCTTAGCTTGTTCGACAAGTTTTTTTCCATTCTGTCCTATCATTCACAATTCTTCTCCATCCCCTCACTCCCATCGTCCTCACATCCTCCTCCACGTCGTCTATCCATCGTTTCCGTGGTCTCCCTCTCATCCTTCTTCCCATCAGTCTCCATTCCATCACTCTTCTAGTTACCCTGTTTCCTTCCATTCTTGCAACATGGCCAAGCCAGGCTAACCTTTTGCTTTTGATCAGCCTCACGATATCTGCTCCCTGTATGATACAATCTAGTTCATGATTCATCCTAAATAGTGGTCATTAGGCATTCTTATTAGGATTGTGTATAGTTAACTCTCTTATTTGAGATAAACAGTGTTTATAAATAATTGTATCTTGCCTGTTGAGATTAGAACTCAGAGATGATATTGTTAATTGCATTAGTGTAAATATTTAATGAGACTGTATGTTTATTTTAGGTGCATCTTCACCAGCTCCTCCTGCTTCATCAGCTAGCAGTGGTTTCTCAGATGATGACAGTCTTCATTGCGATCTAGGTCATGGAATGTCACTGGGACAATTTGTGGAGAGTGTCCGGAGTAGAGGTCGAGCCGGCCTAGAGCAAGAGTATGCCGAGATCAGGGCCCGCCCGCCCGATGGCTCATTTAATCATGCGCGGTATGGAGAGATAGTGTATAATAGAACACATAGTTAGCGGTTTTTATTTTGAATCTCAAACTACTTCTTTTGACTGTTATCTGGTCCCATGTCATAGATTTACGGCATGTAAAATAACCTTACGAGCCTGATACAGGATGTTTCGTAAGCAAAATTCAGTGGCCATTTCTCACCCAAGTCTCCTGATTTACTGCTAGATGGCTCTGGCAGTCAAATCAGGCTTGAGTAGAAATTGTGCAGTCAGTGGGCTGGTGACTCACTACTCACAGATGCACCATAGATGATTATAGTTTGTACATAAATGTACCATTTCAGATGTAAATATTGACCTCTGTGTTTAGATTAAGAGTATATATTGCTGGGGGCTGTATGTAAAAAGAATTTGTAATGATGAGCACTTGATAAATTTTATATTTTTATGATTTCACTGAAGTAATTGATTATATTGGAATGATAAGGTAATATTACTTGTCTGACCAATTGTAACTTTATAGTCCTTGCTTGTTACATGTATAAACCAATTTTTGCACCAAGCTTTTATCACATTTATCCTGAAGCTAGAGGCAGTAGAGTCATCTGAAATGTCAGAAGCTTCTTTGTACCTTATTTTTCCAATTATTGCTTAAGTTTTCCAATCACATTTGTGCCAAATGTGGAGCTTTTCAAGGACATAACAGCTTAATTTGGCAAGGATTAAGCTGCGTTAAATGTGTTGATTTATTTTTTCTCTTTGTTTTCCAGGCTACAGGCCAACCAGCCAAAGAACCGGTACACGGATGTCCTTTGCTATGACCACAGCAGGGTTCTGCTGTCACAAACAGATGGAGATCCCTGCAGTGATTATATAAATGCAAATTTTGTTGATGGTTATAAACAGAAGAATGCCTTTATTTCCACCCAGGGTAAAATCATTTGTACATTTAAACACCAGCTCAAGAATCTAAATAGAGTCATGTCATGAAATGTCTATTATAGATGATGTTTTTTTATGTTTGCTGTATGGTGTTTACAGGTCCACTGCCCAAAACATCGTGTGATTTCTGGCGCATGATATGGGAACAGCAAGTGTTGGTTGTCGTAATGACTACAAGAATAATGGAAAGGGGGCGAACAAAGTGTGGCCAATATTGGGAGGTAGAAGAGGGAGGAGCGGCCACTTATGGGGGCTTCCGAGTTACAACGGCATCAGTGGAGCAGCATGCAGACTACACGGTCTCCTCACTTCACCTCGCAAATCTTAAGGTAGAGTAGCTGAAGAGTTTGAAACCTGAATTCATAAGTGGATGCTCCTTTTCTTTGTTATTTTTATACACCGTTCCCTTTCATCATTGTCCTCCTGTATATGTGAAGTTAACGGGCGTCGTATAAAGCTTTCTGTCAGTTTTCTGTGTGACATCACCTGGTGCTATGGCTTGTAAATACCAGATGCAACACTTTATGCATTATATACTATATGATATATGATTTGAACTGCAGAATAAATGTGATGAATTCTGTTTTTTTTAACTGTTTGTATAACTGAAATGTTGTTGTATTTTTTGCAGACAGATGAGTGGAGGGAGGTGAGCCACTATCAGTTCATATCATGGCCTGATTATGGTGTTCCTCATAGAGCCCTTGCCATGCTAGACTTCCTAGATCGGGTACGGCAACAGCAGAGCAAGATGGTAACTACTTTAGGTGACACGTGGGCTGGAAATCCTAGGGGACCACCTATTGTTGTTCATTGTAGTGCAGGCATTGGCAGAACTGGTGAGAATTTGTTTTCTTTAGAGAAGGCATGCAACAATTATGTTCAATTGCGTATTCTGTATTCTTCTCTCGTCCCCTGTAAGTATGAATATTGCTAATATTATAAGTTTAAATATTTTTTTTCAACATAACAGAATGAATTTTGCTGTTTGCTTCTTTCTTTGGATGTTACTGTTGATGAAAAAGTTTCAGCTGTTAAGTCTCTGCTTGTGTCTGTTAACCCATCTGTTTTGTTTACTTTATTAAAGCTTAGTTGGTATAGGAGTCCACTAAAAACGTTTAGTATTTGGAAACAATAAAGCTCCTTGCCCATCTCCAGTCTTTTATCATAAAACATATTCATTATCTAGGACTAGAACAGAATTTATTTGTATTCACTCTGTGAATCAGATACTTTACTGATAATTGGTTATTGTTTAAATTTGCACATATTTTTTTTAATTTTTTTTTTCAGGCACCTTCTGTACATTAGACATTTGCATCAGCCGTCTAGAAGATGTGGGTACAGTAGATGTCCGAGGTACTGTCGAGCGAATTCGTTCTCAACGAGCGTGCTCGATCCAGATGCCAGATCAGTATATCTTCTGCCATTTAGCACTTATTGAATATGCACTTGCCAAACAACTCATACCTCATGTTGACCTCACTGGGTTTGAAAATACGGCTGACGATGAGTCTGAGTGAACCAGAGACTATGTAAGACAAAGTCATGAACTCTGATGTGTCATATGCTAAAATGACACACTGCACAAATGGACAAATGAGTGATAACATTTATTGAATCAGTATAAATAAGCTTCCTACATTATTAACATTTTGCGCAACATTATTACCAATAACGTATTAAAAAACTGATATAATGTTGCTTCCGAAATTAGACTGGACAGGAAGAAAGAAGCAAAACTGGAGCAGGATTTATGAGTATGGAGGTATGTTTTGAGTTTGGTTGGAACAAATGTGAAAAATACCTTCTTTAAGTACATAATATTATGTGTCAAGTAAATTTAATAAACAACCAAGCCAGGATGTTAACTGCTGGACTGGAGATGCTCTACATAATTATGTGTAACTGTACCTAATGCAGGGTGTCGTTATGTCTATTCTAGAATTCAAATCTCCTGCATTTGGCGAGAGCTACTAGTAGGTTACCATCGTGTTGCCAGCACTTGTACACTGAAAATAGTGGGAATCCAACATAATGTTTCGAAACAAGAGAATAATGTTTGTACTGTAATATACAAGCTTGACGCATCTCATAATTTCAGATTATATTAATTTTACATTCATATCATTGTTTAGACTGATTTACTAACAACAAAATATCAGCCATAATTTTGTGATCTGATTTCCTTACAGCATTCATGGTACTTTGTGAGAAAGAGTTATAAATGAAACTTCATAAATTAAAATAAATTAGACATAGGTCTCGGACAACTACTTTTCTGAAAGTGTGTTCTTCAAATATGAGATTGTTTTAACCAATATTTTGAATATATTTTTTCACAAGTTACAGTGGTTTTCTTGGGAAAAGAATAAATGTAAAATATGGCAAAACAGTTGAAAAATATAAACCTCTAGTTCTAGAAACATGGGTTTGCTATTGCATACTTAGGAACTTACCATCCATTAGCCTGTCGTAGCACCCAATCAGGCAACGCAACACAAATCTGAACATGTCTCAAATGTCAGGAAATTTGAATCTTACTGTACTGGTGTCATATCAATATTAAAACATGGAAAATTAAGGCCACTTTATTTCCTGCAGTCCTGAATGGATATCTCTTATAATAACATTATCAGTCACCTTATTTATTCTTGGTGTGACATTTATGTACCAGTATTTCAAGATGAAAATATTATTTGATGAGTTTATCGATGTTGCTTCTGAGAGACGAATGTACTGTAATTTATGAAGAACTGAGTGAGTCTGGATATCTTCTCTTCAGGTAGTGGTAACTTAGTTTGAATGGTGTAATGTTGATGGATGAACTGGTGCTCTTCAGTGGGTACGTGACACTGTGGGAACTGACACATAGAAGGCATTGTGTTACATTTACGCCAAAATATGAACTGTTGTAGTCAGTGTTTTTAACCATCAATATGGTTTAAGTGTACATTATTTCTGTACATAATAATTCATATTTAATATATATATATATCTACCAGGAATGTGATATGTGCATATTCAAAGCTGCTAAATATTTGTGAATTTTTTAGTCTTTTTTCTCAGTCTTTGTTACAAATACTTCCATAAATGTGTAATTTTACACAAAGAAAAAAGGGAACATATCAATAAGTGCTATTTAGAAGCAAAGTGACATAGTCATAAACCATATGGTTAACTTTTGATTTTAATAAAAAAAATTAAAACTTGGATTAATAACTGCTATAGTGGGGATAAGTTATGTGCTAGTCCAACATGAGCTTGAATTTAGCTCCTCTGTCATAGAGAAATGTCTGTAGTATGATTATTCAGAAAATGAGATACATTTTTCAGATAAATTGTGGATGTGATTAACTGTGGACCTGTGTATGCATACTGAAACTAGTAGAAGTCTCTGGCAAGCTGTTATTTTGTTAAAAATTTCTAAACATACACATTTATCTCTTCCATTCTATTCAGCCACAATATATTGACATTATTTTCTGAAAAATGCTACCTTGTAATACCAAATTTGGAACTTAAGATTAAAGTTTAAAATAATTTATTATGTTAAGATATGAGCACAAAACATTGGCATAGTTGCACAAAGTTAACTTCAATATACTGTTTGTATAGTAGTTTGCTGATTTGAGAATGTTTGGTAAGTAATGAATCTCAGAACAGTGAAAATGTGTTGTAATTGTGAAGAGTATTGTGCCACTGAAAAGATTTTGATGGGTATGGAGCTGTGATGGTCTTTTTACTACTTTTTTCTTACTATTATCGGTTCTCACATAAGACATGACTAGGATGTTGGTTTTTATAATATGATCACTACAATTTCTGGAATTCTTGGACATTTTTGTGGAATTTGATAATTACATTTACCAAGTAAGTTAAATTTTATGGTATTTTCAACACATAACTGACAATAATATAACTATGATTTTGGAGAACAAGTTCCAAAAGCCAGACACCTGATTAGAATGTTATTGTACAGTGAAATGTCATATAAGAAAATTTCTGTATGAATTTATTTATTATAACCTTTCACCTGCTAGCAACATTTGAAAGGACAAACCTCCCTATGCTGCTACCCTTAAGTTTTCTATTGCTGTTACTGTTGAAAAAGATATTAAAATTCACCTTTAAATAAATTAATTACACTGATCTTATTTAAATAGCACCTTCTCTGTTTACCTGTTCTTTATCCCCATCATAATTTCCATTCTTGCAACCTTGTGAGAGTTGAACAATGTCTTACATGTCTAAGATAGCTCTAATCCTACCCAACCCAAAAGCATCGAGCCAAGGGCTGTGTGGTATTGGGGTAGTGAAAGAAGCAGCACTGTTCATAATCCCTTTGACATCAGATGAAACCTGCATCATAATTAATCTTCCACTTGTAAGGGGCTCTGCAAATGGAGACTGAATATTTCTCAAGGATTTTGGGACCAAAATGGAGTTTGGTTAAATAAGAGATAACATTGAGGGGGTCCCCTAAAGGGAGATCCTCAGATAGAAATACGAATACTGAGTTGGCTAGTTAATCAGTAAGATGACAGTAACAACACATGCACAGTGGAAGAGGAAAAACTTAAAATTTCTGTATGCCTTTCATATGCTCATTTTTTGGAAGACTAGATGTTTATATTTCTATCTTGGCAAACTATTAGAATTGTGATTACAGAGATATAACTATTTTTAGAAATTTTGAAAGAAATAATGCATGAACATCTTTGGTTCATATGGGAAACATTGTATCCTGTTTCTATACTGGATTACTATATGCAGATGTGCCAAAGTATTTCTTGTAATTTACTGTCCCTATACCATTTTCTTTTAATTTTGTGTATTTTTACATATAGATAAATGTTAATAATGTGTGATTCACCTAAGTTGGAGCATATACAATGGTGTATTTGTGACAATAACCTCCATTAAATTTCATTATGAATTTTATGAATTGAAGACATTTTAAATAATAAGTGCTGACTGATCACATACTTTTATTTTTACATGGGAACCTTTTCTGGTGATTCAACTGCAAACGTGTTTGCTCCAGGTGATTACTATGAAACAGCTGATTTTTATAGATTCAGTGATTATCGTATTGGTAGTAGCAATCGTTGCTCTCTTTATGTATGCTCCTTTCGTTGCAATGGAAAGCAGACAGGCCTGTAAACATGGCTGACAGTGAGTCGGACAGTAGTCCGCACAGTGAACAATTTAAGGCTTTACCGCCAGGTCCTCGAGTAGTGACAATTTATAAAACAGAGACCGGCTTCGGTTTTAATGTCAGAGGACAAGTAAGTGAAGGTGGGCAATTGCGGAGCATCAATGGTGAATTATATGCTCCTCTTCAACATGTTAGCGCAGTTCTGGATGGAGGAGCGGCAGAGAAGGCTGGAATTCGGAAGGGTGATAGAATTCTTGAAGTGTAAGTCACATTTTAAAGAATATATTTTACGCTTCACAGTTTTGTGTGAAGTACATGAAAATGTTTCTTGGGTGTACTGTTTGTTGTTGAACCTCACTATAGTGTTTTGATTGTTGACAATGTTCCTGTACAACAAGTAATGGGAGGTGTAGTTCATTTAATCATCCAGTGTAGTGGGTGGAAAAGTTGTGCACTGTTGTAAAGATGTGGACATAATACATGATTCCTAAAGCTTTCTGTTACATTATATTTCATCATAGATATAAGTAATGCATAGTACTTCAGATTTCTTTCCAAATAAACAGTGTTATTTCAGTGGTTCAGATTAATGTTAAACGTTATGCCAGTTAAATATTTGTTATGATACCAGAAAGGAGGATTGTTAAAATAAGGGCTGAATTTTATATCCTTTCATGCGGTGTTACAATTACATATGTAGTATTTGTTGGGCTATTACTGTTATACATAACCTACATTTGCACAGAAACCTGTAATTCATTTAGTCTTTAAGCCAAAGTTGCTGCTCATGGTCAATTTTACTGATCTCAAGCAACCAAACTCTCTACAAAAGAACACCTCAAGAGAAATTTGTATGTTAATTTATTTCGGTTTATCCTCTGAAATTGATTATGTGCAGAATTTCACATGGTACACCACAGTTCTAATATAGTAGTGTACAGTTCTCATTTTGTGGATTTTGCAGTAGATTTTCTGTCTCCAATGAAAACTTCTCATTTTCTTTCTGGACACCATCTTTTACTGCAACAAATCTTCCAGTGCATATATGGTGATCAAAATTCCATTTTAAAGACCCTAATTTAATTTCAGCACAAAGTAAGGAAGTGCATATTTAAATGTAAAGTTTTATTTTAGCATCAGTGCCTCCATTTATCATTTAAATGTAATTACAATTAAAAAGGCTTTGTAGAAGCATCATGTTAATAGTACACACATACCCTTTCTGCTCTTGATAATTATGGTGACTGATTAGGTCATGGTTTCTGAACTTATATTCAGTTTCAAATTCACTATTCTCATTGCAATTTCAGTTGTTCCAAAAACCTTTTATAAATACATAATTTATTTACAGGAAATGCAACACTATAGGTACTGCAGTAATCTGTTTTTGCAATAGATTTTTGACATTATTCTATTAAGAATGAATACAGCTGGGGTTTTTCTCTCATAACAATGGCCTCTGTGTAGTATCTGTCCTACATATGAAAGCCATCTATATAGTTTAAATGGTTCATAATTGTTTAAAAGTGAATGTTTAATTGTGTGTGATTCTTCGTACATTGCCTCATTTTGTTTTTCATTAAGTAAGATGATACCAGTATCATGTATTTATTTCACACAAATGACAGCTAATATTGGTCACTTTTAAAACCCGATGTAGAGGGGTGTCTCAGCTTGTTAGGGAAAAGTATGTTAGGTTATTGTTTCTGTGTCTCCTCTAGTCAACATAACCCATTATCTAAGACTGGCATTTCATGTACGTGTTTTCAATGTGTGTGTTCTCTATGTTGTAGTGCACCTTTAGTGCCCATTCTGGGCTGTCTGTCATATCTTTTAACCAAAGAGGTCTTGTTGCCAACTGCCATTATCCTTACTAACTGTAATTTTAGTGTGAAAATAGATGATGTCCATAGTAGAAGTTTATAATTCTTTACAGCATTTTACACTTTTACTAATTTTTTTTAAAGAATTATGTAGTAGTATGCTGATTGTAAGGAATATAGATTGTGTTATGGGTCCGCAGTGGCCGCGCGGTCTGAGGCGTGGGCCTTGTACCTCTTGGTCGCTGGGACCGTGGGTTCGAATCCCACTCTAGCCATGGATGTTTGCGTTTTTCTGTGTTGTGCTGTCCTGTGTACAGGTAGAGGCCTTGCGACGGGCCGATCCCTCGTCCAAGGAGTCCTACCGAATGTCTATAGATCAAAGCCAACGAAAAGTTGGGACCCGCAGTGCTCAGGCACTTGAAGAACTGGTCGTTCCCAGTATCCCAGTATCCCAGTAGATTGTGTTGATAAACTGATGATAGGATGTGAGTGGTGGAAAGCCTGTGTGTTAGGAATGAAACAATCTGTTGTAGTCAAACTCAAATGATGGCACGGTAGAGCCAAAACACTTGTCAGATAGAGTGACATTAATTGTGATTAAAAGCAACTGGTTAAATGATAATACATATTAATTATAATAAAAGGACAGAAGACTGCAATATGACATCATGTAATGAAGCATACTGTCACTATGCAGTATGTGTGGTTACTGTTTAAAGGAATAGTTGGTTTGTTATTTTATACTGGGATCATCATTAAATAAACCACGGATAAAATTAAAAGGTGGTTAGGAATAATTTTACAAACTTAGGACCTAATTAGCCAGTTAGAAAAGTAAGCTCCTGGTGTCACTTAACATCACGTGGGAAATGAAGGATGATTAAGAAGGATTAATCATTAAGATACTGTTAAGATAATGTTTAAGATACTGCCCTGGTATTTCTAGACAGGAACTCTCAACTGGCCGTTTAACCCATCCAGAATCTAAATTATTTACGAGTTTTATTGTGGTATGACTTGGCTAAGAAAATGGCAGGAGTCATAATACACCATAATGCAACATGTAAACACTTTCTTTGTTTATGGGTTATGAAGAGGTAACAATCTTATATTATAATCCATGGGTTGATATTTAATGCCCTACTTTCAAATTTGAAGACGAATCAAAACTTCCTGACTTCTTCCCAGTTCCTTGTCTGTGAAGAAGTCAGTTTGTCATAGTTGAAGAACTGTTAGTAATGACAATTCTAATAGTTCTCAGGTTTGTGCTGAGTTTTCAGATGTGGGTCATTACGTTATGACCTCATTTTATACACTTGCTGTTCTCCAATACTTTTATTATTTTTCTTGTCTGTAATAATGTAATGACCTCAGCAGGATCACCAGAGCTTCATACCTGGCATGGTTTGTGCTGTGTAGTGTAATCGTATCGGATTATGTGTTTATCATTTCATTTTCGCTGTTGTTTCGGCTGAGACACATATCAAGTGGCCCGTAAGTAGCTCTTAGGTCATCACTTACAATGTGCATAGTGTGGACTGTAATTAGTTATATATTACTATAAATTGGTGTCCTCGTAGTGGCCTCGATTGTGAGTGAGTAGAGTTTTCTCGCTGTCACGTAAAGTACTGGCGAAGTACCGCATGTGTTCTGCATGGTATCGATCCACGAGCTGCGAGAAGAGGAGGAGGAGGATGCTTATGCACTTTGCATAGACGCCGTACCCCTCATTCATGTTGCTTTCGCCCAAGTGTTGGACTGTCGTCTCTGCACCGCACCCCTAAACACCTTATCAAAAGACGAAGGGGTTATAATGACCTCTGTTCCTCTCGTCTAGTTGCGTCTTCCAGAATGCGAAAGAACATTTGGTCTCTGCCGTCACTACATCGCCCAGGCTTCTGAAATCACAGTACGCGTGTCTAAGGAAAGGGGTCTTGATTATTTATCAATTTGCTCGTGCCCGTTTTTCGGTATCTTACCTTCTTGATATCAGTTTTTCAGTTCAAAGGTTTAATCTAGTACATGGACGAATACTTGGACTCTGTGCGCATTAGATAATATTAGATTACTATCCGCGCGAATGCTTTGACGATATCGTGGACCGTTTGACGAAATATAACTTACTAGATCGGCGGCCACCGCGTTGTGAATGTGATTTATTTTTTTCGCGTTTAGTATTGACCTTGCATATAATTAAATGTTACTGTCTCTGGTTTAAATGAAGTCGTTTTTTGTACGGCTTCTGTATTTTTTTTTCCCTTTGGCCAACTGCGCCTTGGAGTAAGGGCAAGTAACGGTCACCTTGACGGTTGGTGAATAATTGTTGTTCGTAAAAATAATTAATTTTCGTAGAAAGTGTCACGGTTAAACATTTTCATTTCAGTCGTGAGGGTGGGTGGTCATGCAAATCTCAGTACACGTGCTCAAAACTGATAACATTTAGACATAATGGACTTCAGTATCTACGTACGAGAATTTAGGTCCCGTCGGAACATGAGAGATGTGCGCTTGTAGTTGGTGGCCTTCTTGCAGTCAAGATTCGAAGGGCAAAGTACTGTGATGAGAACATGAACTTTAAGTAATTTTCCTCTTGGCGTGTTTGAAGACATAATAACCCCCGCGGTTAACCATAATAATTGGCGTTGGTATGCGACACTAGTGTTAAACCTTTGAAACAGAAGATCTTCTTAATAACATGTAAACGTCCGGTCCGTACGTAAAAGAAAACGTAGCACTTCCGCGTTACAAAGGTCAACTTATTAATGCTGTGTAAGGAAATACCAATACAGATACACTTTGACAAAATGCAAGATCACTGATTGCAAAAGCAGATGGTACATATAATTACCACCGGGCTTTACAGGGCTAATGCTACAAAATGTGCAACACTTCAGAGGAGTTGCGGAATTACTCGTTTTGAAAGCATTCCGCTCACCGAAATTTAATTTCAGTTTGTTCGCTACTTCCTCACGTGACTTGTAACAAGATTAGAAAGATGTAATCCGTAACGAACTTTCCACGTGAGGTTCTTGAACTTTGGCATTCTGAATGCTTCTAGCTGTTCGAAATTTGTTTGTTGTTGTCTCGTCACAGTGAAGGTCTGTAAGATATCTTGTATACTAGCTGACCTATCACTTTATTTTTCCTTATTATGAAACTGCATGGTAGTTTTATCTCCGTGGCTTGCCACCAAGGAGAAAGGCGGGCCGGTTACGTAGGAAGCATTCACCTTGTTGTGAGCTGGTAACTTGCATCCAACGAGAAAGTAACTCTGCTTCTGACTGTCCCAAGAGAACTCCAAGACAAACGTGGTAGTGCAACTCGTGTTTTGCCTCTAAAGTGGTATTTATTGCGAGTCGTGATAAAATATCTGTGATATTTGTGAGCTATGCTAAGTTATTATGTGGGCATACATACATCGCGTTCTTTGCATTCGCAGAGAAAACATGAAGATAAATTGTTGTGTGCTAGATCTCCGTCTGAAACGAGGTAAGAGGGATGTTTCTTAAAGTCTGCAGTGGAAACATATGATGTTTTGTAAGATGTGTTTCAGTACGTTGATACTGTGGAAGAACAAGTTTTGTTTGGCTTCCCCGTTCTTTAATCACCATATTGGATGATAAATATGTACATGTGGTAGGTCAGGCTTCCATGCAAGTACACTGAAATCTCGCTGTGTCAGAATCGTAGAAGATACATTTTCTCTGTTGCATGTTTTATTCGATGTTCTTTATTAGTCATCGAATGGATGAAAGATTTGTAGCAATAAATGAGATGTGAGTGATGGATTTGTTATATTTTCGTGGAATACCTTTTTCGAAGGGAATAATAAACTAAAGTGGATGGAGTCTTGTAGTAAAGAACGAATAAAAATCCTTGTAGGATAACAGACCTTGTCGGGTGTGCGAAATGTTTTGTTTTTTCCTTCGGATATTCGCCTGTAGAAATGCGTAATGATAATTGTTTTATGTGACTATATTATTTTAAAATAAATTTGTAACAAAATGATGTGGATCTAATACTCCTGCTTTGCGTTTGGGAGGTCCTGGATTCAAATTTTGGGCCAAGAGCGCCTGGTTTGAGGTTATTCTTTATTTTCTACAGACTCCACGTCCACCTCCTAGGCCAGCACATACTTTATCAGACCATTAAAATAGACCACGACTGCTTCCTTTCACATAATTTAAAATTTATAATTCAGAATCACCCTACCATTCGACGTTGTGGCCTACAACCAATAAGCTGAAAATCGTCGTTAAATAAATAATCAGTCAACTTTCGGGATACGCCTTTACACATTTGGTGGCGTGGTTGATTATTGATATCTCCTTTTGATTGCACTAACATTAATCCACCCATCTGCAGGTTGTTTGTGATACATGTTCATTATCCCGGTTTTGCAAGTCGTGAATGGAACAGATTTGGTTTGCTGAATCTTTTGTTGTATTTGCATACGTAATAACTAATATCTGCCAGTGGCATTGTGCTTCAGGTCTGCCTATTCTTTGTGTCCTTTCTACTGGTATAAGAGTGGCCATATCTCAGAATAACAATCTTCACGAAACTCTGTTTCAAAGTCATTTGGACAGCTGATGTTGGAATTAGAATAATAATTTTCTTGGATATTATCCATCATGTAGTAAATAAAATATAAAACGTAAAAAACGACGAACCTGAAGACGGATATAGAGCCCCATCTCCGAAACATCGTTTTTTACGTTTTATATTTTATGGATAATATCCAAGAAAATTATTATTCTAATGACTCATCACCATCATCAAGAACTTTTAGATTTGATTTTGGAATGTTCAGCGCAAATTGGGAGATACTGAATTTCGTTGAGATGTTTTAGTCGACGTTTAACAAATAGTGCGCATGAAGGATGTGTTTAACGTTGCAGTTAAAGTCTACAAGATGCGCTTATATTATGTGTGTAGGACATTAAGACTGATTTAACAGTCAATCACTGTGCATAATGGTGAAGAACTGGGTTCTCTTTGAGGTACGGACTGTTTTCTGAAATGTTATTTAGACGAACTTCGGCATCAGAGAGTTGGTGAAGTCTGTCTGGTCTCGTGCGGATGTGAAGACAGGGCTTGAACTCCGTTTTGTGTGTGGCTTGTTGGTCTGCCGGGTTATCAATATAATTATCAGCAGTGCGTTGATTGACGTCAGCTGTCACTTGCAGTGTTATAATCAATCAGTTCTGCACTCGGGTGGACCACGAAGACTCCATTCCACCACAGCTCAATTCTCTCGCCATTCACTGCCCTCCGTTGCCAAAGCACAGTTTAAAAAACAACCGAACTTCGTCTGTGGACATCACAGAGACTGGATTTTAAGTTAATATTTTTTTTAAGTTTCCTTTAAAAATGTGGTTTTCATGTAGAAAATATCACCACTGATCTTGCTGCTATATACATTCTTTTAACATACACGCAATTACAAGTAGATGAAATATGTATTTTGTGATCGCTAGGAATTACGTCAAGTCTGGCTGAGCGTTTTACTTATACGTAACATCAGATATATACGTAATTATGCTGGAACACAACATTTTAATTAATTAGAACTTTTTTAATGGGGGAGAGGGAGTGCTTACTAAACTTTTAAGTGCAATCCAACAAAAGCACAATACTGTTCTTTAATCCGCTTGGTGACGATGTATGTTCTGTGAGATTTCATGTTCTCACGGCGGCAAGTATGAAGATGGCTGTCTTCTGGGTTGTTGTGCCTTGTAATGTGGTAGAAGTTTGCAGACGTTTCGGAGGTGCTTACTGCCGCCGTCATCAGGATGGAAATCGCACAGTTGGTTATCTAGAAGACTACACAGTATGACGTCCCAAAAGACAGTCAGTCATCATCATATTCGCTGCTGTGAGAACCGAAGATCTCACGAAGTGTATGTTACGTCGGCTTTCGAGGTTTGGGTGTGTAATTTTTTCCATCATTGTTCAGTTGTCATGTCTAATCATAGTCTGAATTTTCCTTTTGGAGTTCAGACACGTGGTGTGTTGATGATGTTTCAGCTTGGCAACAACGTCAACATACGATGTTGCTGAACCTCGAGAGGTGAAATTATACATCGACTCCGGTTACTAAAACCTAAAGGACGAGAATATTTATTAAATTGTTTTTATGCATAGGACATGAAACTTCGTTCACAGTGTAAGAGAGCAGTGCAAGCCTGTACAGCAGGCTATTATGAAATGTTAGGCATATTGTGCCCCTCTTTCCCACGCATATTAGCCAGAAGTTCAAATAGCAGACTTCCAACACTTTAGCTGGACCACTCTGCACATGCTTAAATATAGTTTTTTTTAGCAATTTCATCTTGCAAGAATTGTAGAGCTTCTTACAGCACAATCGCAAATCATCCATGAAGAATCTGGACTTAATTTAGTGAGAGCAGATGTAAATGCATATTTGGAATCTTTATAACTTCTCTGATGTACTTTGCAAGTCCATATCAAGAATATATTTTCCCTCTGTTTCAGAAATGGGGTTACTGTGGAAGGAGCGACACATAAACAAGTGGTGGATCTGATTAAGTCAGGGGGAGATGTACTCACTCTCACAGTTATTTCTGTTACACAGCAAGTAAGTTCCATCTGCTGTATGTAAAGTACAGCCATATCACAATTTTAGTGATCATGTGAACTACGGTATTCGTTCTACTTTATAATAACTCTAGAACAGCTGAACAGTTTTTTGTGAAACTTAGGATGGGTGTCATACCTTTTAAGGCTGACTCACAGTTACACGCTTCATTTTCTACAGTCTTTAATACCAGCGTGATGCTCTAACTTGTGAAGTGGGACGGTATCACTCGTGATGTCCGCCCATCTGTAAAATAAAGTACTTGGTTCTGGCTAATGTGTGTAAAATAGCATGTTTTTATTTTATTGCTTTCTTGAAGGAAGCAGAGAGGCTGGAGCCAACAGAGGATCCGACAGGTTATACATACATTGACTACAGTGAAAAACGATCTCTACCCATCTCGGTACCAGACTACCACTACTCAGAGAAAGCAGGCGAGCGTTATGTGGTAAATTACGTTATAATTATGTAGATTTTTAACTTTTCTTCCAAAAATATAATGAAAATTGATTATAGTTTGACTCATCATCTGAAACAATGTGTTATGCCTTGCAGTTATCATAAGCAATGTTATGGCACCTGGATGATGCCAGTTCTTTATTATTTTGCCTAAGTACTGTTTGAGTGTTTAGGGATGGGGCCCTACATGTTGATCTTCGCTCTACACTGATGTAACTGGTCAACCTTAGCTTCAGGAAAAGTGCCCTTGTCACCCACAGTGTTGGAGGCATTCTGGATGTGAGATGAGGATATGGGTCCTTCGGTTTCCCGTCAGAATCATTCCACTGATGTTTCATATTCACATATCATTTGTGAGATGGTCAGAAGGCCGCTTAATGGCTGCAGTTCCACAGCGACAGAGTGTCATCCCATCTTAACAATAAAAATACTGTTGGCGTCGCTACTTATTTTACTTTCCGTAGACTGCTTCGGTTTAATTCATTCTTTTATCCGTGTTTAATATTTATAATTCTGGATCTGAGACGTAATAAAACAACGGTGTTCTGCAGATAATGTTGTGAGTTAATTTTGTTTATGAAATTTATAATTTCTGCTCTTGCAGGAAGGAAACTAAGATCTATTAAATGAGCTGTCAATATTTGTTTTCAGGTGTTCAATATTTACATGGCTGGGCGACATCTTTGTTCACGGCGATATAGGGAATTCTCAAACCTACATCTTAACCTAAAGAAAGAATTCATTGGCTTTAACTTTCCTAAACTGCCTGGCAAATGGCCCTTCACGTAAGTTCCTTACATAATTTATTTAAGTACATTTCATCCATACATATATAAAGCTAAATAAGAAATTTATGACAATTTTATTATAATTTGATAAAATAATCACTCAGTAGTAGACATATCTTGTTTCGCTCAGTGTTGGTCTTTGGTTGTCCAGGAAATGTTGATGAGTCTAGTTTGTAATGAAGATTGCTATCTTCTGCGTTATTACGCCGTGTAGTCTGGTAGATTTCCAGGTGGAAATCCGCCAGACTACACGGCGCAATAACGCAGAAGACGGCAATTTTCAGACTCGCCCCTGTGAAAACCTCAAATCGTACATAGTTTGTAATGTCAGGTATGTTACAATTGATAGCCAATCAGGACTTGCATCATCAACTCTTTGAATTTTCTGCCCAATTGTAAACTCTTTTCTGGTCTATGTATTTATAGTTTTTACTAAAATGGAGGTGGAGCTGATAGCCATCGTACCATATCAGAAAATTGTTCTTGACTATTCCTTGTTAATGAAGAAATTCTTCAGGCAGAACTTATTCAGACATATAAACAATTAATATTATATAAATTTGTTTAATATATTTTGGTAATTTTTCAAGTATTGAAGTTTTATTGAGACTTTCTGGAGTTATCTTGTGAGAGTGGTTTTACCCGTGCATGTGCACGTGTCTTCAGGCTTAGTGAACAACAGCTGGATGCAAGGCGTCGAGGCCTTGAACAGTACCTGGAAAAAGTATGTGCAGTGCGTGTGATTGCTGAGAGTGATGTGATGCAGGAGTTCCTTACTGATGCAGATGATGAGCAGGTATTAATACTTTAAAACTCGGTGTTAATTATATGTACCACCTGCTTTAACTTTCAATAAACTCTGGATTTTGTACATGTAGTTAATTTATTGGTTTATTATGATTATCAGATTAAACAGCAGTTGTTTCCTTAAATAGTATTAGCTGACTGAAATTTGTAATGGAGATGCTTTTTGTATTCTTTGAGATACAAGCTGAATTTATGTTTATATATTCAGATGAAGTTTGTCCTCAGAGGACTGAAACTTTTAAAACTCGAGCACACCTTCATTTAGGTATGATGTTGAATTTTGAAAAATTTTCTGAACTTGTGAGGGCTTCTGAGTTCCATTTATAATGAACACACAAATGTAAGCGGAGATGATTATGAGAAAATTTAAAGTTTAATTGGTATAAATTTTAATCCTGTTTATAGGGAAACAGATTTTTAAGATGAGAGTTTTTAGGTTCTACTTTCGGAGTGGTAGTTAAATAGTTATATCTGATAGTGTATAAGTAAATTGTCCAATTTTGTGTTTACATTTCTTTGTAAAAGAGGACATATATTTCTCAGAAATTTAATTTGAGTTAGGAGAATTAAAAAATATAAAAGTGAAGTATCTGTCCCTAGCCCTCCATATAGATGGAAATACAAGGGAATAGAGTTAGGAATGTCTGTTCCTTTCAATATGGGGGGTATACCATTAAGAGACGGCAAGTAAAAACAGTAACCTGGTGTCTGTTGACTGATATTTTATTAGTGTTGAAGCTATAATCGCAGTCTCTGATTTTTGTAGGGTAATGTGTCTCCAGTAGACCTGAAAATCCAGCTGCCAGATCGAGAAGTTGTCACTGTTACCGTCCGCAAGAGCTCCGACACTGAAGAGGTGTATGCAGCCGTCATTGATAAAATTAGAATGAACAAGAATACTGCTAAATATTTTTATCTCTTTGAGATTGTCGAATATAATTTTGGTAAGTCACATGGGGTTGTAGACTGAATTACTCTGGCTGAGGCCCTCGTGAACATTGTAATGAATTGTAACTAGCCGATTGGATCGTCAGGAAGGACTTTATTCAGTGGAATAATATTTTGCTGACACAACCTGCCAGACTGTCCATTGGTTCTGAATGTCTTGCTGTTTTGTACTTCCTTCATTCCAACATTGTAAACAAAAACATTGGAGCTAATATAAAAAAGGATGGACATGCTGTAGTTGAAAATCCTATGCGGACTAATGAAAATGTTTTTTACTTTATTCAGAGAGAAAACTTCAGGCCACAGAGTATCCTCATAACCTGTATATCCAGAACTACAGCACCGCAACATCTACGTGTTTGGTTGTACGAAAATGGCTGTTCTGTCTGTCCTGGGAACTTGGTTTGGCTGCTGATGACCAGGCAACTATGTTCATCTTCTGGCAGGCTGTAGATGATGTAAATCGAGGGCATATTAGAGCAGATGACAGGTTATATCAGCTAAAAGCTCTTCAAGATGCATCAAGAAAAAATGAGGTAACAAATTGTCACTTTGATGTCATTCGCTTACTTGGGAATCAGCACCGGCAAATGAGAATTCCTGTCACAAAGAAATAATAAATGTTTTTGTGCTGTTATTATGGTACAAAGAAACAGTGTGAGAGGAATGAATTATATTTAAGACTATCAGAAAGAGCTGATAAATGTATAAATGCTTAATGATGTGTCATACTGGTATTAATACATTTAGTCTCATAAAACGCAATCATGAGTTTATCATCAGTAAGAAATTTTATAAGCAACTGTGAATATGCTGAGAGTTTATCACTGGGTAATGACATCCAGTAGCACAAATTTCTAGAAACAAGTTGGCATCAAGTTTCTTTGAGATTGCATGACAAATCACATGTTATCTAGTAATTTTACATTATAATTTTCATATTAAATATGATTGCATAATTTTATTCCATTTCCTCTTTCCATATTTTATTGTAATTATTGGAAATGTTAATTCAGAAATATTTTTCTTGGTGTTTACAGTATCTGCAGTTAGCGCGTGAACTCACAGGTTATGGTGAGGTAGTATTTCCACATTGTTCTTGCGATTCTCGTAAAGAGGGGCACGTAATTGCTTCAGTTGGTGCCGCTAGCTTTAAATTGGAAGCCTGTAGAGAGGATGGAGCCCTTGAGGTAAAAGGAACACATTTTTTATCTTTAGGCTCGGTCATATACAGGACACACATAGTAAAACTATTTTTTCTTTCTATATCGTAGTATAAGAGTACAAAAGTGTCATAAGAATTACAGTAAAAATTTGTTAATTTGATTTTTCAAAGTCCTGAATGATGAAAACAAATGCTAACAGTTCTCAGTGTTTATTTAAACAACAACTCTTAATTGATTGTTTGCATGTTTTGGATTTGGCTGTCTTGACCACGCACTTTTCAGATCTCAGCCTATGAGATTTCTGAAATAAAACCAGAGTCTTATTTTGGAAAGACTCTGTAAGTGTGTGTGAATTGTAAAACTTTCTGGAATTATTTTGTATTACAGTCCCAAGTGGTAGAATTTGCATGGACAAGCATTAAAGAATGGGATGTGGATGATGAAGCCATGGCTTTCTGTTTCCAATACCAGCGTCCTGAGAAGAACCCCCGCTGGGTCAAGATCTTCACACCCTATGTGAGTTTACATTCTTATAGCCAAAAACCCCCAGTATAACGAGGAAATAAAGAGTTGAAAGGACAGTTTCTTTTCTTAAGACTTCACTAATTTTCACCGAGATCACGAAGTACAAGGTACCTGCATCACGGGATGGAATATGATTATTAACAATGAGTGCTGTCATGCAGGAAAATACAAGACGGTACATAAAGAAGAAGGCAGTATAGCATAATTGTCTCCAATATCAAAATAAATTTTCTAATTTATAATTCAGAATCATCCTACCCCTCGGAATTGTAGTGTACAACCAATATGCTGAAAATCATCGTTAAATAAATAATCAGTTGATAGCTCAGTCATATAGCGACCGACTATGTACTGGACGACTGTGCTTTAGTCCCTGACAGGCAGAGAATTTTTCTTCTAGCCTCTGCATCCAGACGCTCTGGGGCCCACCCAGCCTCCTGTCCAATGGGTACCAGGATCTTTTCCCAGGGGGTAAAGCATGGCCAGAGCGTGACACTGGCCACTCGGCCCCGTGTAGTACCGAGGTTGAGAATGAGTAGGAGCTAAACCTCCTCTCCCCCTAAACAGCTACATGATGTGCAGTGGGACGCTTTACGTTTACTTTAATTACATGAATATTTTTATGTTGATTTGTGGATACGGTTGGAGGTAATTGCTGCCCAATTTGTGTGTGTGTATTATAAGCAGATTTAAAATGGTGGAACTTATATTGAACCATTCCTCTGCAGTTTTAATCCTTTATTAAATGGATTCAATGTTCCCAGGAAATGAATAGCAAGTGGTAAAGTATGAAACACGTGAAGTGACTTCGTATTCTTTTGTTCTTTCAGTATATCTTCATGTCAGATTGCTTTGAGAGGATAATGGAAGAGAGCAAATGGGCGGACACGGGCGAATGACATCAGGCAGTTTGCTAGTTACTGACTGGTTCACTGCATCGCTTCCAGCCGTTTGTTATTAGATCACTTTTGTGCTCACTACCCACCTGTGTACCCAACTGATCTGGAGACTGCAGTGCGCTGTACTCGACTTTCAGGAAAGTCTCGCGTCTCACATATTGCATGTTACAACCGCCTAATTCTGGCCCACATCCGGAATTTGGTATACTTTAACTTCTTAATGAAACTCATTTGGTCTTGGCGGCATCACGAGGGTAAGGAGTGCGTAGGCCTGCCGCGCTATGCTCATCTCGCCCAGTCGGTCTGTGCACTTGACTGGGTGCCTCTGTTCGACATTGTTCGGCCCAGTTTTAGCAATAGGTGTTATTTGTTGAGTTGAAATTCAGAATGCCCATTATGTTACAGCTTTCGCAGGAACAGATAGATTGGATATTTCAAGTTTACGATTGTATGCATTAGTCTCATTGGTTGTCCTACGGTTTATGTGGTGTCTTATAATTACCGGCAAAAATACTAAATTGTCTGATTTTAGTCCAATGCTGTAAACGTTCAAATCCAACATGAAATTCATGAGGGGGAGACTTCCAATAAATCAAAAAATAATATTAATAATCCACTTCTTCTTCTTCCTAAGATGTTTCCGCTTTATGTGGGTCATCTGGATGTTAATAATTATAATAATAACCACGTGAGAGTAAAAAATTTTGTAATGTGCCTTTATAGACTGAAGTGCATGCGATGCTGGTTCAGTGCTGGGATGAAACTGTTATTTCAATCTTTCTGTTCCTAGTTTCTTATTTTGAACAATCTTCATGTGGATGGCTGTCTTCTGGGTTGAAGTGTCTTGTTGTCTGGTAGAAGTTTACCGTGCAATGAGGCCCGATGCTGGAGGCAGCAAGGACCTCTGAAACATTAGTAAACTTCTACCAGAATACGCGGTGCTACGCCTCAGCAGATGGCCATCTTTGTAGTCTCAACTGTGAGAAACTCGGATCCAACCTTCGTGAGATCAGATTTCAAATAGCTTGTCTGGTCTTGTATTAAGTGTATAGTACCCTAACAATAGAACCAATCAAAAAAGAGTATTTCTACATATGCCATTGGTTCTTTACCTGCATATTTTCAGCAGAAAGTTTTTAGGTTTAAAAAGATGCCCGCTGTTTCATTTGGTGCTTCAGCTTTGTTCTGCAGGCAGTAATAAATTCTTTTTCTCCTCAACCCAGTGCTGAGACTGACTTGACATTCTACTTCTTGACCTGACAACGAGGAGCACGTCAATTTATAAACATAAACACGTACTCACGTTGACCTTCCTACTTGCGCACCTTAGCTGCAGTGACGACAGTTTGTGTAGATTTGTTAGGTAAAGTCTATTTTAAGACAAGGCAGCATATTGTAAAAAAAATTCTTCGTTATTATGTACCAGCGTGTCGTTTAAATTGTTTTCAGTTGTTTTATTGCGATTGGTTTGTTAGAATCTGTACACGTGAGAGTAACGGTTGAGCATCGTTACAAATCGAAGCATGCCGCAGAAAGTGAATAGGCGCACGTGTTCATATAGCGTTTAGTTTGTATTGCTGTCTGTTGTGGGTAGAAATGTATTTTTATCATCATTGTATATTGTATATATTTTTTGCGCTACTTGGAGATATATATCACCATTCAGAAGTAATCTTCACATAGAGTGATGCAGTCTTTTTCTGTTAAACGGCGTTTTCTGGTAAACCAGACGGTGACTCTGCCCCCAACTACAGTAGCGTAACAGCTGTCATATAGTGGAGTGAAATCACTGCAATAATAATCGTAATTGTTCGATACCGTAGATTAACGGACACCGTAATAGAGAAATTTCTCATCATTCTTCATCGGTTGCATTTGCCAGTTGTGGGTTATTTCAGTAAAATGAGTACTTCTGATGTAAATTATAATCATTTTTAATATTATAATTTTATGTACCATGTATTCACACTGTATATATATATATACATATATTGTTTGTATAATATGAATATGGGATAATCAGTTATTATTGTGTAAATAATATATGCAGTCTGTATTCTAAGGTAAATCGATAATTACGCGCGTAGATCGTGAAATCCTGTATATTTATATTGCGACTGTATCTCGGATGTTGGATGCTGGCTGCTGCTCGGCAGCGAGACGTCTTCGGTACTCGGGGGCACACGCAGGTGGTCTGGTACGATTTAGGGTTGGAGGTGTAAGGTAGCTACACTGAATGTCGGCAAAGCTCAGGCGGTGATCTCACCGATGGTAAATAACAACACTAGTAAGTAATATATACTGCTCTGTGTTTCTGTACAAGTAAGTAATCGCACAGATGCGCTTCATACTTCGTTCGACCTTCATTATTATAATTATAAATCAGATCGACATGTCAGTTCTTAGGAGGAGCATTTTAATTGAAGTCTTACAACCCTTCATGCCACGTGGATACGAAATCCTGAAGACCGACTTCGTTTGTGCACTGTTTATTTGTTTTGTTGTTGTAAAACAAATAAACATTGTAGACTGGAAGTTGGTTTAGAAGATTTCATGAATTGAATAGTACTTGCATCCTGAATCCTGAAAATTTGGAGAAGTTCTGCACGGGAACAGTTCGTGATGCGTGTCCAGAGCATGGAAGGAATGGCGTTCAGCTGCTCCAAGCAAGTAAGAACAGAAAGTTCTCAAGCCTCGACCTCAAAAAGGCTCTATTCATCCCATTATTTTTTCCTCCATTGTAGACCTAAAGGTATTACCTGCATTTAAGTATCTTAGTCTTAGGTTTTCCCATCCATTTCTTTGAACATTCCATACACCTGCAGGCGGGCTAATCCACCCTAATTCGCCCGTCTCGGCCTCCGCATCGTCACGAGCACAGTGAACAGAAGAAGGTTTATATCAGTCGTGGTTTCAAACTTATATGCGTCTCATTAAATTTAACGTGCAATCGGTCTCACCGCGCTATCATGAAAATTCTTACATATTAATTTCTTATTGATTAAAGAAAGTGTGTAGAGTACAACGTACATTTATTTTCGTGCTGTACTGCAAGTAGTGTGGATGAATCTTCTTCGATGCAAATAATTTAGATAGAATATAACATTTTGTGTGTCAATTAAGGATTGTATGATAAAAATATTAGTAGAGGAATTACAAGCATCAAGACTCCATAATGGGACAAAAGGATTTAGTTATCGTGGGCTTGTAAGTGCGGTGAAGTTGAAGAGTGGTTCATTCCTTCGTGTTTGACAAAGCCCGCATGGATTGAGTGAAAATTAGTGCTGATATTGTTGGTTTGTATGTTTATATTTTGGTATGAGTGCAGGCATGCATGTGACTGGAGCTTCGATGATTATATTACTCTACTCGGATGGCTAAAACCCAGAAGAGGGCCATCTTCATACTCGCCTCCGTGAGAGCCACAAATCCTGGTTATATTACCATTCTTTTCTCCCGTCTGATCCACCGTTTGCACATTTTCAGCTAGATCCACAGTTGCGTAGATCCTAACACCATTTTGATATTGAAGTACGTAGCTCCGGTTCCTAGTGGGAAAGACGTGTAGAACGTTTTCTTTGCATTGCTCATTAGACATGCAAATTAACCAAAGTGATCTGCTTGAAATGGTTCCTGTTCCGCATTTCATTTCTTCCTATAAATAAATTAGAATGGATACAGATTTTTGAAGATTACTTTGGCGCAAGAGAATTAAAAACATTTACGTTACTCTCAAAATGATTTATCGTTAAATACATGCGTCATCAACAGTACTGAATGTTTTGGATCGCCGTTAGTTGATGCAGCTAACATTTGGTTGGGTCGTGACAAATACCGCGTTACTCTCTTTGTCTACGAATTTCAGTCTCCAAAAATCTGAAAAATGCTTCTGACGTGTTTTTCTCTGAAAATGTTAGCTGCAGTGTAGTTATTTAACATTCCAATGATGGTAATGTATCAAGTTCCTGCTGCAATAATACTAAAACAGTTGTTAATGTTTTAGTCAAGTTTTGATTTGTCATTATATTTAAAAGTTATTATGTACAGTGGAATCAAAATACATGGATTGTAATAACATCCAGTGTTTTATGTTCATAATAAAGAAGTATTGTAAACCAAAATCTTCTTTTGTTTATCTGAGTATACAGTGGATTCTGGTTAATTGGGACACATCGGGACTACAACACTTTGCCCCAATTATGCGAAGTTCCACGTAAATAGTTAAAAAGGTTTGTTCTTTAAGATTTGTCCCAAATAAATGGCTGCCCCGATTAACTTTATTACATATCGATGATAAACACGATGTTTCTAACTGGCTAAACTGTAAACCCAGGGCGTAATGCGAGCCTTCAAGACATCCTTTACCATGGAGTTACTTATAATAGTTTCAATCCTGGGAATCGCTCACAAAAATTCTTTTAGCAATGAGCATTTACATCTGAAAGCTAGAGAATAATGACATGGATGAATGGCGAATATAATAAACGAGCGCGTCTGTGTTGTGAGACTGTTAAAAGCGAATGCATTAGACGTTCGACGTGAGAATTATTTAATGATGTGAAAGTTAGGTTAGATACGTGTCCTGTTGTCACTTCGATTACACAACCGTCTTATAAACGGAATACTGTGATATAAGTGTGCAAAGCACAACCTTGCTGAGTGACGTCGCAAGAATAATGAAGAGTCTTCACACCCTAAAAAATTATTAAGATTCATTACTCTCAGTTCTTACGCAACTAATCGCAGTTGTAAACCAGAGACTGTTACAGCCATCTTCAAGAAATTAGTACTGATTTCAATGATTAGACTGTAGAAACAATAGGCTAGGAAAAGTGAGCATAGCTTAGCATTTCTCATGCATTCGCCATAATTTAAACTTTGACCTTCGTTAATTTCTTGGTATTACACAAGCGAGAATTTTCCTGTTGGAAATTCCCAACCCATTTACTCTGGAGTGAAGAAACGCTTTTATTGTCTGATTTTCACCAAAATTCTAATATGTTGATAACACGTTTCAATATAATTTTAATACGTACTTATCAGGGGTGATGACGCGATAAAGTATTGCTGGGAAGAATCTATGATGCCACCATATTTATAGTTTTTGATAGAGAAAAATTCTTAGAATTCGGTTCTATTATAAGATTTTAAAAAATCCGTATAATAAATGTAATTCAAAATCTACGTCGTAAAATTGGGTTTATAGCCACGGCAATATCGAACCACAAGCGGGACACTTGCGAGATAAACTTCCAGCTGATGAATGAAAAGCTTTTTCTGAACATAGAAACCTCTTATAAGGGTCGGTACAAGAAAGATTCATCTATTTTCTTCATTCTCTAATTTCCTTCGCGTAACTGCTTGATCAAGTGTTTTCAGAGCACTAGAGCGTCAGACAACACACAAACAAGACCATTAAATGTACTGACCTTCTAATTTCTTTGACAAAAAATGCATTCCATCCTTCAGCGACTAATCTGTTGAACTTCAGCGAGCTGTATCAAAATTAAAATGTATATGGTATCTAGTAATGGCCTTCTTCTGTGTTGTATCGTCGTGTAATCTGGTAGAAACTTACCTTCATTTCAGAGTCCCTTTCTGCCTCCATCACCAGGGTTGTTGTCCTGTTCATGGAGACAGAAAGTATAATAGCAGAATTACCACTGTCCCGCTAAAATTACGTCTGCGTTTGCTACCCCATATTGTTAGGTCTACTTGCAGAAGTAGACAAATATTCTAACATTTTAAAACATTGTTAGACTTATAGTATGCTTTCCTTTCTCAGAGAACGCAGTAGAATTGTATATTAACTTTTTATGTTTTATTTTGATTATCCGACGTGTTTATTTACTAGGACAGGTCCAGTAAAGTTTACTCATGGAGACGTCCTTATAACCAAAATGTTTTGGTTTTTTTTAGCTGTGATATAAGTAAAGAGGAGGATATCATCTGAATTGAGAACGAAATTCTAGAGCTACAGACGTTTCGAGGGCTAAAGAACAAACGAAACCCCCCCAACATAAAAACATTTTTCCAGATATCGAATTATATATTAAAATGTGCGTGTTTATCTTTTGACAACAACCAAAATACGAGTAAAACGCATCGTACACTAGGCAAGAACGAAATCGTGTTACTGACATTTCAGAGGTTGTAAGTTCCACACTAACAGAGCTCTTCCTGCCGGCAAATAGCTGTGTTCATGCTAGGCGAACACAAAATGGTTTATTATGTGTGAACGCTGATAGTAGGGTATGAGCGAAACTGAAATGTTTGAAGTCACCATGACATCACTTCATTTCGTCGTGTTACAGGCCACACTAATAAAATCAGACTATAGGCCCAATGGTCAAATACACACAAAGTCCATTGGCTCTCATTCTAAAAATCCTGTCACAGCCCAGTGTTCTGCAATACAAGAACGGGTGATTAATGATACTACGTCCATTTACTTACATCTTAAGTACGCAACATGTGATAGCAGTGCACGTGTTCTGGATTGAGATTAGCGAACCAAAAGCATTGTATCAAATGAACGAAGCTTAAATGCCAGAAAAAGGACACAGATCAAACTCAAGCCCTGCCAAATTGCGTCACAGCTCCTTCCTAGTTGGTTCACCGCACAGCATTTCAGAAGTCGCCATCCTCTGAAATCGTCCACTACATTTTTCGAAATCGGATGTTTTAATTATACACAAGGATCGATTCCGCTCCTACAACATAATTTAATTACTGTCTTTTAAGTTCTCATGGTGATCCGAAAAACCTTCTGTTTTAATTGTCTTTGTCCTGAAACCGTGTAGTAGGGGAAAAGGTTTGCGACGTTATCCCCCCCCCCAAAAAAAAAAAACTTCTGCCCATAAATATCAAAACAGCAACAAAAACCATAAACTTAAGGAATCCTTAGTCGACTGCCGTCTTACGTAACACAGGTACGTAACAAGTAATGCAGCTTTTGAGGGAAACAACGTGTGTTTGAATGTCAGTGTGGGCACCTCGCCTGTTGTAAACCGGTTTGTATACGCAGATATTACGTCAGTGATACTGAGTAGGTGATTTACAAGGAAGATTCCGTAAAACTTGGCGTGGTCGACCGTCGAGTAAAGGTGAACACTGTCTTCGTTTCAATAACTGGAACCCTGCCCCTAAGTGTCGTGCTTAAGTAGTACACAAGTCATCAGCAGGCCCTCCCCCCACCTCTTCTGCTACACCAAGACAGTGTTTTGGTGTCCTTCGTGTTTCCCTCTCTTGGAGCGCAGCTGACTGTTCCGAGTTCAGTGTCAGCGGGGGAAGCAGTCGAGAGGGCTTACCGGACTATTCATTAGTCACCTGCTCTGCCTAGGAACCAGGACTTCTCGGCTCGTGCATCGGACAGAGCGTTGCAGGCTAATTTGTGGCTGCAGGTACGTAAATAACACCGTCTATTTTCTCTGCGCTCAAACTCGCGGAAATAAAAATTCGCTCGAAATAAACATGGCTGGGATAATGCTGGACGTCTATACGAAAGGTGAGATTTCAGGTTATCACGGCGGAGAACATGAAGATTCCTTGTTTTCTGTGTTACTCTTTGCAGTCTGATAAACGTTTCGGAGGTTTTGATGCTTACGTCTCCTTTGGGGTTGAAGTTGGAGACAACATGTTTCTCAGAAACGTCGGTATGCTTCTGCATGTTAATTTACTGCAGTCGTGTCGCACTATTTTCAATCTCAGATCTCAAACACTTTGCTCACAACCGTTTCTCTGTTCTGTACAGGAAATGTTTAAAACGTTCGCTGAATTAGTGCGTTGAGCCCGAATTTCGTTGTCAGATTTATGATTTTTTCCGGGCGCAAAATCATGACCTCTAAAACTTGATATGTGTTCGAAGTTGTTTATCTTAATTCGATTTCATTATTAAAGGTAATGCTTATGAGAATCGCAGATGCGTTTGTATTATGTGTGTCTTCGATCGGCATTAATGCGAACAGTACACACATTACACAGCAGAGTTGCAAGACATACAGACTTAGTGTCTTCACTTAACTTGTGTTCAGTGTGTCTGAATATCTTAGCTTCTTTGAATACAAACTTTGGTGGTTTATAGCAAGTTAGCGAGACAATTAGTATCGAAAAGAAAAGAAAATTTCTTAAGAATAACAAACTCTTTCTGTAAATATATTTTTGTTTCTTGTCGTAACAAGCATCACTAAGTACACAGAATTGCTTTTGAATTGGCATAATGCAACTTTAAATATTTATTAAAGTGATTTAAGTATGGTACAGTTTAAATATACTACATTCAGGACATTGTGATTGTCCAAAACTATTAACATCGGAATGACATTATGGAGATATATTATTTTGAAATTAGCGTGTACTTGCTTTGCGTTCTGAGTTTGTTCTGTTCTTCCGGTCGGCCGACCTGCATCGTAATTGACCCTTTGTGGTTTCCACCAGTTCATCAGGAAATAAAGTTGACTGTGGCCAATTCTCTACGTAATCTCAGTCAAGCGCCTATACGAATATACGTCCATAGCTCAGTTAATGTGTTGACAAGATGAAGACAACAGACTAATTTGTCTTTTACTTAATGTAACAACTAATGAAATAAAATTTTACTTGAGTACATTACCGCGTAACTTGTGTATGATCTGAAGCATAACTTAAGATTCTTTCTGTCATAGTCTTCAAGGATTAATCAATTTAAAACATGAACCAGCTGCAAAAATTATCTCTTCATTGTCCTCTTAAACTTGTGCAGTCGATTCACGATACCTGTACTCATTAATTTCATCTACGTGATCCTTTTATGTTTTTATAAGTGCAGTAATCTCTTTAACTACATTATCTATTGCAATGTTTAAACCTCGACTTTATTTGTTTAAATTAGACAAGGATATGAACGTCGTCTTACCTAATTTTGTTGTACATTTAACGATCCTGTCAGCAGCTCAGAATATATCGCATCGAATCATGGGATGGATAGTAAATTGGAAAGGGTGTGGCAAAGACATAATTTACGTGGAGGGACTGAGGAAAACATCTGAATACTGCAGTCCGTATAGCCGATCTCAGGGCCGAAATTTGAAACCGATATTTGTAATTTGATGTTTAAAAGTTAGTGAGAGTTTGTACTGTGGTCTTCTTGATTGTGACACCCTATGATCTTGTAGAAACGTTTCGGAGAACCTGCTGCCTCCATAAGACCCTGATAATTGTACTGTAAACTTGGTATTGCTTTCTATATTGTATGTTTGGATTCTGACGATAATGTGATATAGTCGGGTTTATTCGGTTTGTGGACTTTGTCCATCGTTCAAGGACTTTTCGTAAACAGGATCCGTTTTCGTCTTCAGGTGTATGGGGCAAGGGCGCCTACTGTGTTGGGGCCGATAGAAAGAGCTAGTCTCAATCACTGGACAACCTGGGTGTGTTCGTATTTAGAGAGAATTGTAGATGTCCACTATGGTTCAGACATTTCGTGCATTTTGAGAGCAATGATTTGATTTGTTGATGCAATCGTCCATTTTTTTTTCCTTGCAGGAAGGAGACGTGCAGGACTGCAAGCGGCCACTTCATTTTGACGGACGGAACGTTCATTATCAAACGAGATAAGTTTCTGCTGACAGGACTGTGCAAGTTTTACTCATCACTTCCTAAGAATATATTTTTAAAGCGCGGATGTTACTATGTCTCCCAATTGGTGATAAATTATTCATGACAGGAATCTTCGAGGAAAGTCCTTCGAGTGTGGTTTGTGAAATGGTGTAACAGTGGATGTTATCAAACGTGCTCCTTTCTGCTTACAAGTTTCTTGGTTTGAAGAAAAGCTGGAAGTATGAATACAGCCAGAATTCCGGTGAGTATCAAGTACAGCTTCCAAAGTTCTTGTGGTCCGTCCTAGAATTATTTTTTGCGCACTTTGAGAGAGGTGTGTACCTGGCACTTGTGACAAACTTTAAAAAAATACCGGATGCTACTTTTGTACAATTAATTTAAAAAGTTTAACTTATAACTCCAAAGCTTTACGAGTTATGAGGTTTATTTATATTTGGTTAGGAAGCATTTCATATGATTTTCAATGAGTAGTGTGGGGTATTATTTAAGTGTTTTATCGAATTAATTACCAAAGAAAAATCTCGTGTACGTAAATCTTTTAACACGGTAGAGGTTATTTTTTTAGCACTGTATTTAAAAAAATACATTTGACACAACTTAAAAGAATAGACAAAGATATCAGGCAATGGAACAAGTATGTCTGGTAAATTTCAGCACAATTTTATACTTCCGGGTTTAATGAGTATACCGCATCGGGGAGAAATTAAGAGATTAGTTCATTTCTAAAAGAAATTTTGAGATTTTTCATGTATGTGTTCTTTTTAAGGCCTTTATGTTGACCCGTTAATTAATATTCGCGAAAATAGGTATGAAGATTGTACTATTGAGATACACGAAAATGGTTACTAGTCTCGTAAACTTTCTCAAGCAGGCGGGGACATGAACGCTCTTAGCAAGGGGATATAAAACGCCATTACAAATTTTTAACAAAATGTTCAATATTAGACTGCCAGTAGATACTTTTGGAATATTTTCCACTGATATTATAATATAATATAATATAACTTACATGATTTTCTGGACTGGAGTGGCCATTTTTAATCTATTTTTGTCAGGTATCTTCAGGAATCTCGATCTATTAACCCCCCCCCCCCCCTCGGGAATACGATACATGCTAAAGCCCCACGTAACTCTAAACTCAGCTACGGTTAGGTTCTGCTTTGTGACAAACTCATTTTTCGCTAGTTCGATCGCTGGCGCCTGTGCCCCATTATATCGTGGTGGTTCCACGTTAAGTAGGACATTCTGTATATATAGCACTGCTGTCGGTTAAGAGGCGCCTCATCTTACAAGACTTCGCTTCTGTATGCTATTCAAGCGAGGTCGGCTTTGTGTGTTTGTTTAAATAAAATAATTTATGAGACACCTAATTAAATATTTATACTATTTGTGCCTTTCTTGTTTGCTGTGAAGTGTGTATCGAGTTTTACGTCATAGATTGCGTTTTCGCCTTGAGAAGTGTTTACATAAAGAATTATGAAAATTAAATACAAATAAAGATGTTTGTCTCCTTAATAGCAGAAGATAAATTTGTTTTCCAGTTACAGACTACTCTTAACAACTATGTGGTTTCTCATAATGCAAAACAGGGGTGGAGAAACACATGTACGCGCTAAATAGGACTATTTTGTAATGAATCTAACAAGTTTGACGCCCCACTATAAGCCACCCAACAAACCGTGTTAACCAAGCGCAAGGCGGATAACATTTTATCAGTGCACATGATTTTCTAACCGGTTTTCCTTGTTTTCCTCCAGCACTTAAGACGAATACCAGAAATTAATAATGCAGTATAATACAATGGAATCTATTTGTAGCTGTATTACGCGTATCTGGCCAAGTTCTTAGTAAAGACACTAGATGGCAGGATGGTCTATTTTACAAATGCTGCTGCCATTAAGCAGCTTTTACACGTGTTTCTAATTTATACGGGAGAATGAGTGGGATAAAGGGTTTGAAGGATTAATATACGAAAAAAATAATTTCCCGTGGAATTTCAACGGACATTTCCCACTAATATTTTAAAATAGATCACGGAAATGTCCTTACATGTTTAAAATCCAGCAAAATATCACCTTCGATGTAACAACGCAGTTTACAGCTGCATCGTTAAATAGATATAACCTACGAACAAAGCAGGTTCAGATTAAAATTTGGGTTTTTGTGGTTCCAAAATTTACAAACCTGGTAATCCTGTTAAGTTCTCCAACATTATTTTAATGGTAAGTCCTAGTATAATGTGCGCTGTTGGGTCCAATCCATATAGATAGTCCCTGTCTCCAGATGATTTATCTGAAGATGGAGACAGATTCCAGTCTCCGAAACGTCTTGTTCTTAATTCAGTTAGAACGACAGTAATTTCCAAGAAGTTTACTACAGACACAGTAATGTTTGAAAATATGGAACGTGTCAAAGTATCGTAGTATTTATCTCGCGGTATATTGTTACAGTAATTTTAACGATGTAATCTCAATCCATCCCAAGGTCTGCAAAAATCTGTTACTTACAATCAGCGTGTGTAAAAGTAATTAAGTATTGTTCTAATTGCTGTGGTACATTTTATTATCACGCAGCAGAACTGAGCCAACACGACGTCCCGACTAAATATCACTCTGGGTTTTTCCAGCAAACAACTGGAGAATCTGAGATAAAAGATAATTGTTTATTCACCACAGTCGCCAGATCGATCTATCTCCTTTCGATTCAATTCAATTCAAGAAGTTTAAGTAGCAGGCTGCCATAATAAATTTGATAATGACCCTAACAATTTTATGACTGAATTGACTATCAAAAATATTTATGACTTTATATCATAATAAAAATAAATAAGATAAGATGAGAAGTGATGAGGTGCAAGGAAAGTATTTGAAATTCTTTAAGTATCGTTACGAAAATAAATTTTCATAAAGTTTTTCCAATTGCCATTTCATAACCCAGTCCACATATAACAAATACTTAAATTTAATAACATAATATAATCAATATACTCTTGCATTACATGTTAATAACGATTCTGAAGATATCTTTAGTGGGACAAGCTTAAAATAGCACTGGATTTTAAATGTTTATAAATTAAACAAACAAACATATAGAATTGAAAATGGCATAATAATAGCGGCTTATTTAAGAGTTATGGCTTCCATTAAGAAGTACGGAAAACATTCATTCCTCTGTAATCTACAGCCTCAGTGAACAATAAGGCTCTAATGACCTTCGCTGTAAAAGTCTGAGTGTTTCCTGTGCAATTACAGCAGTTACTTTCCGGTATCGATATGACGATGTCGATTTCACTTGCAGGCGGTGACCGCTTCATTCGATAACATCGAATGGGCAGACAGTGAAAGCGGCGGCGACGGCACAGGGGACGATGGGGTCGCAGAGTCACTCGCCTCTTCCCCTTCGCCGCCCCCGCACCAAGTGCCTAAATTACCGCCGCCACCAGAAGCAGCTGTCCAAGTGCAGTTGCTCAAGCCGCCTCCAGTAACGTTCGGAGTTCCTCACCGACGCAACTCCGTGTCCCTTCCGGCGGGACTCGACATCATGGAGTCGCCAACACCCTCGTCTTCGCCCGCCCTTTCTATGCAGGTCAGTATGAAATCTTTTATTAATGCGATGTGAAACTGGAATGCTCTGGCCAAGCATAATTTGCTGCACAGAAATGCTAGAGATGGGTTAACGCGGTTCAAGATTGGTGTTCGGAAATTGGGAGGGATTTGAGAAAGGAAGATGTACGTATTATAAAAATACCTGCATACAATTACATGTAAATTTGAGAATGAAATCAGTAATATGTCATTTTAAATAGGGAAGGGGGGAGTAGAATTATAGTTATAGACATAAATATTATATAGTAAGAATCAGCGTCATAACATTTTAATATGTCAAGTGTGCTGCATAATTTATGTTATAGCGACACTTCTGACGCAGATAAACCTTTAGTGGTACCTAAATAACCTATTTCCCTTGAACAGATCTTTATTGATAGCAAGTACGTCGTGCGAGTAAGATGGATATTTATGTAATTCGAACTATCTCTCTTCCCGGTTTGTAACTATGAAAATGTCTTATTTCATTCTCTCACCGAGGATGCTGAAGTGCTTTGGACAAGTTTCGTAGGATTAAATTGGATTTTTAATTGTGCCTGATTTTTAGTGCGTATCTACAGAAAATACGGCAGAAACTAATATTTACGGCTGATTATATTCAGAATAAAAATAATTAATTAATGAAGGGCCTTCGGAGATTATTTACAACCGTGCATAATAATTTGCAAAAAAATAATTGCGTTTCTAAGAACTGAACATAGCTTTACGTGTAGTTTAATAGCAGTGACACGATGTGAAACATTTTGCACGTGACTGTACGGCATTATTTCAACCAAATCAACCACCGCACAGCCAGGCTCAACATTCTTCTGTACTAGAGGTCACGTGACCCACTTCTGATTAAGTACATCGTTATTGGGCATGTACCATGACGCATTTTAAGTTTGCAGTGGGGAACGCGAATGTACGAAGAGACTGAGACTGACTTGGCTTTGCTGTACCGTACATTATGTTGGCGAAATCACATTTGCAGATTAAAAACTTTATCTGTGTGTCATTGTTTATAAGGAAAAACACTCAAATGATTGGAAGTTTCAATATATGTACTCAGACGTCTAAAGAAATTTCGTATTTATTTATTTGTTGTTTATTTAATGACGCTGTCAGGAGCTTAGAATTGTCGGGATATTACTCTTAATAGAAGCGGTTTTCCTGTTGCACACGCGTGTGGTGTATCAGAGACCCTTTTCAAAAGCTCGTAGTACAAAGCAGCCGATGCTAGTTCCTGCCAACACATTGAATAAGCAATCGCGGGCAATCGACAAAGGATGACCCAACAGCTTGGGGTCTGAGCGGGGGACTTGAAACTTCTCACTGTAAAAAGCACAGGGCTTTGGGTTAGTGAAGTCTTATGAACACGGTAACGAAACTTCTGGTTCTGTAAAATGTTGGCATTATCTTCACTAGTTGAGCGACTGGTGGCTTATAAAGGGCTTACTCCCACCAAACGGACTCTGACATAGCGTGACGGACATTGGTTCATTTCCCAAGATGGACTATGAGTCCTTGTCTGCTGTCCACTGCGGATTATTTTGTGTATTAGTATTAATCATCATATCTAAACGCTGTTTCGTCTGCAATCCAGTACCGAGGTACGTCGTGGTGACCAGGTAGCCACACGCAGGAAATCTATGACGATCGGTATCCTCTCCACAGGAATAGTTAATAAAGTCACTGAACAGTTTTTCTCTACGTAATTATTTATGAACGTGGTGTAGGGAATGTTCTATCATTTGGCAGCTTGAGCCTCAAAGCCTATATAAATCTCTGTTTAGAGCGTGTTATCGTCAAAGAAGATTAATTCTCTGGATACAGTTAATATGTATTGTGATACAATTAACGGTAGCTTGAAATATTTTGAATTTTCGTGGCAGCCGGCAAGCTTTTATTAAAATCCCGCCGAATACCTGAACAATTTACCTTCGTTTACCATGAGATTTCAAATTCTCACGGCGGCATACTTTGAGGATAGCTTTCTTCTGGGTTATACGCCATATATTCTGGTAGAAGCGTACCGACGTTTCAGACGAGCTTGCTGCCTCTATCATCATTACATCGCCTTGATGATCGCGCCTCCGAAACGTCGACACACTTCTACCAGAATATACGGCGAAGCAGTCTAGAAGACAGACGTGTGCATTCGGTATCTTGCAGGACATCAACTGTGGATTTAAGAGTTTCGAAAAACCCAAGATAACAGATATGATGTTCAAATACAGATAGCACTGCCTTCGAAGCGTCCGGTGGCACTGTTATCACATGCAGCTCAGTAAGTTATTCATCCCTGTCCGTCTACACCATCGAAGAGACTTGACGATTTGCATTTGTATTTGTTCAAATTACTTTAAATTTAACTTGTCATCATAATACAGAAAAATTAATCGGAAAATATGAAAATTTATCAATAAAGATGCTTAAGTATTGTCATATAAGTCATTGTAATTGGTTCAGTCCTGAAAGTTGTTGGGTCGAGTGTTGCATGAACTGTCAGTGATTCGTTGAGATTAGATTCTAAGGGATAAAAGCGATATCTAACGAGACATCAATCAGGAAATTTTTGTGAATATAGGCTATCTGGCAGAAAGGCATATACTGTGATACACGTGGCTTTGTCTGACAACGTAAACATATTTGTAGTTATGCATAGAATAAATAACCCTTCTGTTGCGTGATAAGCAAATGCATTTGACTGTGAAACATTTATATAAGACAGAGTTGAAGTTTGAAGGTTTCTGACGACCGTACATAAATGGACTAACAAGTAAAGTTGCTATTTTGGACTTTGTACGTCTTCTAAATTAGAAATTGTGAAATTACAAAAATTGCAACTTTTCAGAAGCTGGATTCTACCTTCGTTTTTTTAAGTAACAGTGGGGACGAAGGCAGAAAGCCCGGTTATGGTCCAGGTCGACATGACGTTGCTACCCGGTAGATCAGCACCAACGTCTTCACCGTCGTAACAACCACAAATTTGTATTCTACCACGTAAATTTATTTAAAATACAATGAATACGAGCTCTTTGCAGTTAACACAAAGATTTTACTAAAAACCGCTCAGATTTTAAGCTACGCAGTTGGAGGTCCATAGACCTATTGTTTCTTTCCCACCTTTACAATGTCATTATGGTTAACACTTCTAAGCCAGCGCATATATTTTGAAACGTACTTAAATGTTACTTATCACTTTTTGGACGGCCTTGTAGTCAGTCGCCTCGTGGTAAGAGAATTGTTTCTAAAGCCATCGGAAGACACTGAAAAATACGTAAGAAGGCGAAAAACTGCTGTTGAAAGTTGGTAGTACTAATTACAGATAAAAGTATTATCCTTAATGCCTTAGTACAAGGTCTCGTGACAATTTAAACAACATTTCTGCAGGAGATAGGATTAAATAACCACATAATCTAGGTCGTCTTATATCTAATCGACTGTTTTCTAGTCTGCTTGGGTAGGAATGAAACAAGTTGGAATACAGTTGAGCAACGCTTTCAGGAGAACTGTAATTATTGGCTTTTGTGGTTAGTTGGAATCTCACCTCCCGTGGTTCAAGGTGAAGAAGATGTTCCAGCCTGAGTCACAATGTAATACGTCATTCTGAATTACGTGTGTCTGGGAAATGGGATTTTATAAACCTTTTGAGCAACAAAGTATCTATCGGGGGAAATGTTGGTGTCGTTATGGTAAATATTGAAGTGAAATAAAAATATTTAGGAAATTTTTGTGACGCCGTAAGAATAAAATTTAAGAAAAGTGACATTTTTACAACAACAAAAAATAATGTATAAAACGTGAAATTCTCGCTTTGGAAAGTTAAGTTGAAGTAATTGTGAATAACACAGAGTGTTGTGAATTGGGCTTATTTTTGAAAGTGCAGATAATTGTTCTGGTTATAAAAAACTGTGTTCGAACAACTATGACGAGTGGTTTAGATGACTCAGGAACTGAGAAGCTACTGGCACCAGATTCCTTTACGATCGACGCAGTCGGAAATAAAGAGGTATGACTACAGTAATTTGTTTCACATTAATTATTTTTAAGTTTTTTAATTGCGATGTAATCTATCATTAAGCAATAGAAAACAAATAGATTATTTTGGCCGAACACTTCTCTTCCCTTCATAATGCATTGCTGCACGGTTCCAGAAGTTTTAATACAGAAACAAATATCACCAGGCTTTATTATCAGTATGTACGAGCAGGTTAGCACAGCGAAAACGCGTTAGTGTCGCATTCAGAGCTGTGCCCTGTTTGATTCCCGTCCTGAAAAGTGTTGCTATTTTCTTCAGACCCTCCTTGAAAATGCCGGAATGATCTTATGATAGTTTATTAACACTGCTCGCAGCCTCCAGTCTCATAATTCATGAAACCATATCAGCTTCGACTCAATATAACAGGAGCAGTTGAAACATTTTTGTTTATCAAGAAACGAACATATAATTCGCTGCTACGTAGAATCGTCTATATTGTGCATTAGCCGAATAATTGAATATAATCAGACAACCAAATGTATATAATTATCAACTTGGAACACAAAAACGTGGATAATAGTAAACAGATGAAATGTCGTCAGCAGTTCCTCTAGAAATTTTTGGGGCCAGTATCGTGTTTTAGCTTTCCTGGAATACGTTTTTGGTTTCATTACTACTACTGATATTAGCATCTAAAAAACAACAACACAACTTGTAAAGCGTAAATAAGGACGACTCAACATGTAAGATACGAAAGCTTGTTTTCGTTGTGTGCTGTTTTGGTAAATCATATGTTTTGTACAAGTGCCAGAGATAACAAGAAGCTATTGAAACTGATGTGAAAAACCATGGGGACTTTTTCTCTAAACCTGCAGTTTAGCAATGACTGGCTTTTTATCTTTATCTCGGAATTTGAGACTTATGGACCTGTTTTCAAACTCTTCGCCACGTATAGACATCGGAGGAATGTGGAAATAAACACAAAGGAGAGAAGATCATTGATCCATCATCCAGTGAAATTAACTGGGAAAATGAGGGCTGTATACAGATAGGGGGAGGGGAAGACATCAAATTAATATTTTGGTGAAAGGCGGTATTTCGAAGTTGAAGTTACTGAGGAGATGTTTGGAAATTGGGATGGAGAGAAACATTAATGTGGAATATGGACCCCATTGTAGGCATTCAGGGATTAGCACGAGGTAGGATTATAAAAAAAAATTAGAATAAAATTAGGGCAAGCGAAAATAGGAGGGGGCACTTAAGAAACATACTGAGGAATGTTTACTATAACTAGAGATAATGAAGGTGTGCAATAAACCCACATTTTTGTGACATTGACTAAAGCTGACAATAAATCCGATATTGCAGACCTCAAGGTAAAGGCCAGGATAAGAAAGCAAGTAGTAGAGTAAATAAATTAATATGTATGAATGACTATGAAACAGTCAAGTCGTCACTCGAATTGTTCTATAAAATAGCGGTTCTGTGACAGTGGTCGCTGTATTGGGTTTGCAGGATACGTCGTCCAGACATGGCGACGATTCAAGTGACGACACATTTACGGATGGTGACGGCGGAATTTCAGAAGAGGACACTGTCGCTGTTAAGTAAGTCATTCCAAATTGAAACCCAATAACTTTAATTGCAAGAATGAGTGTTGGTCTTTTGAATTGTAACTGTGTGTGGACTTTCTAGTAATTAGATACGAATGTTCGGAGATGCATACTGCCACAACCTTCAGGACTTAACATCAGAAGACGGATACAATATATTGCTTCGAAACGCTAGTAACCATCTGCAGTTTCACATGGCGTCACAACTCAGAAGAATATTATCAGCACATAGTGCAGTACCGATATTGTGGCTCCCACAATTTCACGCAACCCCCATTTTGTTGTTGCCAATTATAGGAAACGAGAAGATATGAATTTGGCACAGCCTCCAATGAATTAGGTTGAATTTTCAGAAGCGTGAATTTATTTGAGTATTCTCCAATGACATAATGTCCATACCAAATTTCATGAAAATCCGTCCAGCTTACAGTGTTGTTACCAATGGAGTGTGTAAGTTGGGTTATTTTAGCGATGCGCATGCGCAGAAGATAGTGGATTATGGTGCCAACGTTGGTTGAACCTAAACACGACGTTGAACATCCGTCAGTTTGGTATTACGGGAGTGTATGTGTTTAAAAGGCATAAGTTCGAAGTTGTTTGGTGTGGCATACCGTTTATACTAAATACTAAATCATGAACGTCTTTCCAGTTATTCTCTAGTTATTACTTGCTTGCAAACAAATATGTTTGGTAATATGTTTAATTTAAGTTTGTTAACAACAGACGCGCCCATTATTTTCTTCCCAATACTAAAATGTAGAGTATTCAGTCATGACGACTTGTGTTGATGGCAGTAACAAGCGAAATTTTACATAATTTCTCGTTTACTATCTGCCACGATCAGCTGTTTGGCGATGGCATGGTCTTCAAGATTGTCCTCACTGTGTCACAATATGTTTGTAAACCGTGTTGAGAATGAATCAGTGCTGTTTTTTACATAGTTGAAAATACGGGTTCACTTACAGTTAAGTATACTGGTGTGTGTAGGAATGCATTTTACGTCAATTAAATTAACTACTAATGGTGTAATTGATCAAACCTGTGGCACTGAATTTAAAGGCAATAAGTTCCAACTATTTGCGTGTGTTTATTTTGGTGACCTACCTACTAACTGGGAGGTTGCTGCGATGGAATGCGAATGTCCTTGTATACCGATTATACGGTACAAAAATTTAGTGTAAAAGTGTGGATGTGTAAAGGGACAAGCCAGAGGTGTGATGTAGTGGGTAAAAGTGTACATAATGGTCTTTTTAGGTTATAAAGCGCTTTTTACATTGCTTAGTACTTGTTATATTTATTTAGAACAAGGTGGGTAAAATAGAAACAGTCCCAGAATGAAGCAAGATATTATAAAAAGCTACTTCTTTACTTTTTGTAACTTTTTATGGTTGTAGTTAATTGAGAGTAAGCCACAGTTAGTGTAGTTTTTAAAGTTATTGTATGTGCTTTCATCATCAACTTTCTTGATCAATTTGAGTCCTGTTTATCGCATACTTGTTCATCATCATTTCTGCATGGTGTGGGCCAGTCATGTTTTTAAAACAGATTGGTTGAAGAATTTTGGAAGGGGGTAAAAATTGGTAAGAGCAGCCCTGAGTTTTCAGATGAAATGCCAGTGTATAAAGAAGTAAGTCAATCTTATGTCTGAATTTTGTTGAGTTCCATCACTGGAACTTTGCACTTCTCCCATAAAAATTATTGACAAAGCATTGAGTGTTACCCAGAATTCTTGACCCCTGAAGCTTCAGGTATATTAAAAACTGATTCATGTCACTCAAAGTAAACAAGTCCTTTCTGTATAGTCATAGAAAGATAATATATGGAAGTTTAGCTGGAATTAATGCTTTTTTGCCAAATATTATTAATAGTTTGTTTTGGAGGCATTAGGTTCAGTCCATACTATTAATTTTGTTTGTGATTATACTTTTGTTTCATGAAGCCAAGTCGGGGGTGTCAGAATCAAGACCGAAGTGCAGGATAATCTAATTGAATGAGTGCAGTTTACTTCACAGTGCTACTTGCATTTGTTGTTTTGAAAAATGAGGGCATTACTTTACAGTACACATTTGTTTTCCTATGAAATTTTGTATGAACAGTGTACCAAATGGAAGTCATTTTATTCTATACTGTTCTTAATGAAATTTTTATGGCAATGAAAATTTGGATTGTGGTCATTTGTGTTGTGATTTGTATTCTGTAGACAGAGGTGATATGTTTCTCTGTAACTTTGCAAATAAGGTCAGCAAAAGTTGTGCAATGCATAAATTTTGTATGCTTGACGATTTTAATGAAATTATGGATTGTTTCAGAGTCCCACTTCGTACTGCTAGGAGAAAATCAGTTATGCCACCAGGACTTATCAACAACAGTGATTTCTTGGATCCATCTGATGGGCCTGATCAGTCTCCACAGAATTCCATTACCAGTATTAATAGCATCTCCAGTTTACTTAAGGAAAAATTTGCTGTTAAGTATATGTTTTAAAGTTAAAGAGAATCTTTGTAAAGAAGGGTTTTTAAGATAAATGTGAAATTTCAATTCTTCTTATAGCTTATGAGTGTGTATTGAATGTTTGGTACACGTATTTCATTGATATTTCTCTGAGATTGGTAACATTTTTCTTTTTTGTTTTTCAGTTGTCTTTTCCAGGCATGTTGAAGAAGAAAAGACCGCAAGAATACAAACTCCGTGCCTTTGTTGGAATTCTATTCCTTTCTATTGTTTTTCTTGTTGGTTTTGCATATGTATTCTACCACCAACAAGTTCTTCAGGTAATTTCGTTAGTATTTTCATAATAAATGAGATGCAATGTCAGACCCTCCACCCATTGACACATCAAGCACTATACTTTTATCTGTTTTTGGGGTACATGGAAGTTCTTATGTGTAACAATATTTTTAATATATTTGATTGTTTTAAGACTACTGTAACAGATAATTGCTGATGTATAGAACATTGTTGAAGTATAAGCTATAAAGGTACAATTACTCTCCCGTATTTTGTAGACTATGTGCTTTGAAACAGTCGTGTATGTTACTTTGGGTATGTTCTTTTTCTTTTATTCAGAGAGCGTACTTTGAACGTATTCGTTTCAATAAAGAAGAGCGCGTGGTTCGAGTCTTCAGCAATCATGGGCGTGAAATCTTGTATGGCCATCTGGGTGTCCACTTGGGTGGTGATCGGGCATTCCGCTGTTTACCACATGACATTTTGGATGATGTCTCTGTCTGTATGGAGTGGATGCACAAGGCACGTTTATATATGAACTACACAGAGCGCGTTGGTGTGCGCTGCTATCATATAACATGGGAAAGCCTCATGTGGGACTTCTATCCTACTGATTGTTATGACTGGTCCGATGGACGTGGACACTGGTATGGCGGAGGCCAGACCAACAAGATGGCCTGGCCTATTGAGAAGGGTTCGGTGGCCATGTCGCCATTTATTACTGGTGATATAAGAGAACACGTATGGGGAAATGTTTTGAAGCGTTACTTCATCAATTCCAATGGTATTACAGTCTTTGTTGATCCTGATACGCCCCTCTATGTTTCAGTGAATTCAGATCACCCTCATCAGTTTTGTCTTCAGGCACGACACGATGATTTTGCATATGTATACCATTCAACGCCTCTCCCTCAATTAAATTACTCCATTTGTACATCAACTAATATGAAGTCACTGCATTCATTTTTCTCTGAGAAGAAACTTTGGGATGGGTTAAAGGAAGAGGATTTAAAAATAATAAATTCACTTCTAACGGAGCCGGTGTGGCAGATACCCTCGGACCCAGGAAGTGAGTTGACTGAGGGAGCCATTTACAATTATACTGAAGATGTGATTGCTCTTGGTTTCCTGAGACAAGGTCACGTACTTCTAAGTGAAGCCTGGCAGCCGCATGTTGGCGACTTTATTTTGGATCCCGTACGTTTTCCAACGATGGATGAGACTATAAATATAATCCATAGACGTGGATTCCGAATTGTGTTTACAATTCAGCCATTTGTGAGTACAGAATCTGTCAACTTTGCTGAAGCAGTCTGGAAACGCCTGCTTGTTAGCGAACGGGGTACTGGTGGTCACGTTCCGGCATTAACAAGATATAAAGATGTAGCAAGCGCTGGTATGCTAGATATTACAAACAACATAACTGTGCCATGGCTTCAGGCTAGACTGAAAGCTGTGGTGGATAAATATCATATTGATGCCTTTTACCTTGATGTTGGAACTGCTTATGACATGCCTCATTATTACCGCTTTGAGAACCAGCTCACAAACCCAGACCATTATAAGACAGTCTTTATTGACAGTATCTTGCCTGCTGTCGGAGTAGTAGGCGTGTCTAGCGCCATCGCGAGGCCTAAAGCCCCAGTGTTTGTTTCTTTGCCTCCTTTTGCTTCCACTTGGAAGTCTATGCAGTCAATAATCCCCATTGTTTTAACATACGGTGTCCTGGGATATCCATTTATTATGCCTGGGGCAGTTGGTGGAGACTATGAGTCAGAGGAAGAATATGTTGGTGCTACTAAGAATGCAACGGTGGCAGAAAATAAGGCAAGTGATAATGGAGGAACCAATATCCATCTTCCTCTTCCAGATAAGGAACTGTATGTTAGGTGGTTGCAGCTTGCAACATTCCTGCCAGTGATTCGCTACACCCATCTGCCTAGCAAATATGGTGATGATCGTGTTCTAGAGATGGCCAAGGTTCTTACAGCATTACGGCTGAAGACCGTAAGTTCTGAGAGTTTCGTATTATATGTTAATTAGAATTTAAATACTCGTTATTTAAACGTTTCGTTAATGCAGTTAAACTTATTCGTTTAGGTTCCGAGACTTGAATTTTTATTTACTTGTGAAAATACCAGTTTTTAAACAGAGATTTTGACCATCTGTAATGTGTTTCTTCTAGGTGAATCCTCTGTTGGAGAAGTATGTACAAGACGCTTTGAAATTTGGGATTCCAATAATTCGCCCATTGTGGTTATTAGACCCCGGTGACCCAATATGTCATCTGGTTATGGATGAATTCTCAGTTGGTGAAGAGTTAATTGTAGCACCAGTATTATACCCTCAAACTTATGAACGTGAGGTTTATTTACCTACTGGTGTATGGAAGGATGGAATTGATGGCAGTTTGCGAAAGGGAAGTCGCTGGTTACACAACTATGGAGTGCCTGAAGACAAAGTGGCTCATTTCATCAAAATGCCTGATGACACTCGCTTCTGAGTCTATTAGATTTCACTTCTATTAACAAAGTAAAACTGAAACATATTCAGTAGATCAAAGAATTAAATTTTGTTACGCAACATACATCAACAAACAAGACATCATGGACATGGTAGTTTTTTTACTATAAGCCCATTTATTTTTTATTATATGATGATTTTTATCTAATAGATACAGCAAAGGCATCACATTGACTATGTATGACTATTTTGTATATATAATCTTTATTTTCTCAGAAGGGTTACGTACATTGTTTGCTGCTGGATATCATTTAAAAACTGCTGAGTGTGAAGAGATTTAACTGGTTGTGTAACGAGTTTGATGAAGTATACAGTGTATTGTAAATAAGCTAATTTACGTTATTTTGTACAGCGAGAGACAGAATATTTCCATACTTTTCTGTGTGACTTGGAAGCAACTGTATTTATAAATTTCTGTGATAAATGCATTTTTGTAGCCAAAGAGTTAAAGGTCTCAGCCCTCGTGCTTCACCACATTCAAATTTCCCCTTTTCATTTTTGGAACTGGTTAGGGACTGGTGGCAGGCTGTTCTGAACACAACAATAAAACATCGGGTTTTGTTAAGGTGAAGATTTTCTTGACTGGCTGAGCATACTATTAGCTTCTGAAGAAGAATTCTGCTCCTTGGAGTTAATTTTTGTAATATACTTTAATGTATCCATTGTCCTAAATGTATGAACAATGAAGAATAGACCCTGTCTGTCCTTTTATTCACAAAACAAATTTACACATGACTGGGGAAATAAGTGGCATAGTAGGGATTGTGCTATGTGAAAGGATATTTTAAGGTATTTTGGTGTTAGCATGTCTCAGACATATGTAACTTGAGCTCTTGGGGATGAGAATGTTGAGAATTATTTGTAGTTTCAGCAGACATCGCAGTTGCCATCTTGAGGGTTAATGCGTTCCATTAATTCTGTTGGTCTTCCAAAAAATATTGCTTACATATAAAGAGTACACAACTTTAAATATAAGTAGTCTGTTGCTGTGACATTATATTACTGCTGTTTTTCATGTTGCATACAAATATAAGTTTGTGAGAGTTCAATTTTTATATGACTTGAAATGTTTGTATCAATAAATTTACATTTTCTTCAAAACAGTTTCCAGTTTGATTTCTATATATATATACAAATTATTATATATTATGGTATACATTTCATATTTGTTTCTTGAGACACCTGAAGTTCATTCCAGGTTTCAGTTATCAGTCTTATTAATTAAATTTTAATTTGTGTCAATTTTCAGAATCCACGTGAATTCTCTCTGGGGCAGTCTGAGCGTACATAAAAAACTGTTTGGCTGTCCTGAATAAGAAGTGGATATCCTATGGGCAACTGAAAATATAATTTTTTTTGTATGAATATACTGCAGTATTTGTGCAATGTTAGTTTATTTATAATAGGTGGAGTAGCTCAGTCAGTACAGCGACTGACTATAGGCTGGATGACGACTTTGATCCCTAGCAGGGGCAAAACAAGTTCCCCTTTAAGCCTCTGGGGCCTCCTATGCAGTGGGTACCAGAGGCCTTTTTCCCAGGGGTAAAGAAGCCAGGACATGAAGGTGACCACTCACTTCCATCTAGTGCCAAGGTCAGGAAAGAGTGGAGCTTTTCCTCCAGTATGCCATACATCTTCATGACAGGTCCTTTAATAAGTACCAGAAACAACTTTACAACTTCATCAAGTTTTTGAGGGATATGCAAAGGGAACGGAGTTATGAGTAAGAAGGAATTAAAATATTTAAATTCTGTTGAGAACTGTCTGATTATTTTTTCAAAGTTTTTTTTATTCCAGTTTTATTTTGTTTCTCATACATGACCCATACATACACTGCAGTTATATCAGAACAAGCATAGAGCAAACTTTTTGACTAGAAGCTCCAAGTTTAAGCAAATGCATGTTTTTAAAACTTGCTATTATGACATTTTAAAATTACATAATATTTTAATCTTATGGTTTTCCCAAAAAGACACTCAAATTACAAGCGAGGTGCAACAATAAGTCCACTTTTTTAACCAAGAGGGGGGAAATAAATAACTAAATAAATTAATTAATAAATAAATAAACAGCAAGCATAACTTACAAATTGTAAGGCCTGTTGCCAATAACAGTCATGAAAAATCACTTTTAAAAATGTCTGTCAATATTAGAACAATACAGTAATAGCTTTCGTAACTCGCACTACTCCGTCTCATTCCCCTCCCCGCACATCAAAATGATGGTGGTGTCTGTCGCTGTTGGCTCCTAACCATGCAGTCGCAGCACCTACCTTCATATTTATTAATTGTTTAACAAGGCATTATTAGGTTTTCATAGCACCATTTCAATCTCAACTCAGCTCAAAAAGCTTAGAATATTACAATGATTTATAAGAAGCTCGGTTCTTCCTGATCCAGTTGACAGTTATACCATGATAGTATATATTAAATAACATCTTACAGTAACTTGGGCAGATATATATTGGTAGTTAATGTACAATTCTTCAGTTATTACTACAAATCCTGCTCAATTCTGTTCTGTAACATGCAACCTTCCAGCCACACTAGCACTAAGAAATTAACACTACAGTGGGTTATAAATAAAGGTTATAATCATGAAAATCATAAAAAATTAAATAAGTCTAATAAGAAAGTATAAATTAGGCCTTATGAAAATAGTATTTTGTTGAATTCCTAATTTAGGTATACAGTATGTATAACACAATATTAATGACTACTTAATAAAATAGATATTAGTAAACACTGACATCAAAAGGAAAAGAATGTTCCATACTTCAAGCAACACAGCTCTCTCGTCTACCACTGTACCACACCACGCACTAAGTACAAAAGGATAGCGTGTTTTTTTTAAACTTTTTATTTGCTCACCAACCTGCAAATAACTTACACTTAATGTTATTAACTATGAGCTACATAGTTTTAATATGTCAGTTAAACTGTTGTTTCTTTTGGATCAATTCTTTGCCAAAGTATGATGGTTATATAATTTTTTATAATTGTTTGGATTATGTAATTTTTGAGCACTTCTAAAAAACATAATTACATACATATTAATTGTCTTCTTTTATCAGGTATATCATTTTCATGTTTCTTATCCATTCAAATTCTTTGTTATAAAAATCTATCTGAGGCAACACTTAACAATTTGTAAACAACTTTTCATCTTTGTATAAACCGATACTATTCCAGCCGGCAATGTTCACCTTCTTAATAAGAACTTAGGTTTAATGAAGGGTTATCACATGAATTATATGCAGTTGATGGTTTCTGCTTTTAAAACAGAAGACACTAAAAAGCTTTATCTTAAATTTATAATAATGTGATTGAATAAAAGTATATGTAGTGACATGGTTTATGAGGAAAGGTACACATGTAAACCTAGCTCTATGTTGGTAGGACAGCAGCAGTACAAATCCATGGCAAATGCTAACAGAATGTGAGATATTATTCATGTGGAGTTCCAGAATTGTTGATTTTTAAGTACATGACATCATAAAGGGGAGTTTCAGGGTGAGCATACACATTTACATACACAGCCACCCACAGTAATTATTATAATTAGTAATTGTTTAATTTCTAATATTCTTCCCATACACATTAGATATCTTAACAAATGTCTTTTCAAGATGTGGTCTGTCTTCAGCAAAGAATTAAATTGTTTGTCCCTACATTTATTAACACATAACAAATATAATTGAATTCACTAACATTTTCTTGAAACATACGGAAGGGTATTCAGAGGGTTACACCAATGAAAGTTTTTTCTGCTTTTGATAGGTTACAAGTAATTATGAATGAAAACTAAGAATAAATATTTCTGCAGTTACACATTTGATTGAGATGAAGAAGTGGATTAAGGGACCTCAGTGAAGGTGCAATGAGTATAATTTCCTTTTAGTGTAACATTTTTTTCCTAAATTAGCCATGATAACATTCATTGACACAATGAACATATCACCTGCCAATTTTTATATAAGAAGAAATAAATCCTTAACAGTTTTTTTTACTTATAAGTAACAGTTTCTGGACTGAAACTGTAATAAAGAACATATTTTACTGCAGTTATATATCTCTGGCTTGTCCCAGATTAGTATTATATATGAAGTTCTGATTTAACAGTATGTCGTCTTTTCTGGAAACAAAATCTTGTAGCTGATAATTTAATTATCTTCTGAAACTTTGGTTCTTTAAAATCTATTTTAGTTTCTGATCTGATTTTCCTTTCATATTTATCTTAATCTGATTGATGGAGACACTCTAAAATGATGAAAGAATTTCCAGTTTTATAATCTTCAACCAGTGTTAGTATTTTTTCCACCATCATGATCCATGAAACAGTGTGTCTGCATGAGGAACTTTTTATGTAAGCCTAACTACTTTAGATATTTAATTTTAAACTCCAAGGCAGAACTGTTAGAATCATGCTTCACATATGTACATACATTCCAAGTTGTTGGAAATCTAATAGAATTAACATCGTGTTTGATAGGGGATTTTAGGCTTTTATGAGGGTTCATTGCTGTTGACATTCTTGTTTTTATGTGATGGCATAGCATGGAAGTGGGCTGTAATGCCAAAATTCTTAGGATCCTTGCTGTATCCATCTTCAAGTTGAAGTGACTGCACCAGGCCCTTACTGATATTTAAACAGTGTATGTGCACTATAAATACTGGATGGGCTAGTGGGGAATTATTTTCTTTGAAAATGGAAATAATAAGGCTATCTGAAACATCAGTAACACAGCTGCTTTCCACATGCATCGTCAAACAAAAGCAGGATCATCTGTCTTTCATGATCCGAATGTGCAAATGAATGCAAAAGAAGCTGATACATAGTAGTTTAAAGAAATGAAAACTGTTAGTACGCCTATGAGATTTGAGTTTCTCATGGCAGTGAGGATGATTACGTTCTTTGAGGTTATGATACCGTCACAATGCAGAAGAACACATTGTTAGTGTGCCTGATTGTATGTTTTAACTGTTGACTTTAAATATGAGTGAGACAATTTAAGTTAGTATATAGTTTTGTGACCATTTAAATACCAATGACTGCTGTGTATTGCAGTTATAATGCAGCTGACCGCTGATTTTTGGATAGAAATGGAACTCGGATCAAGCATGCTTCTAGAATTTAAATTTTCAAAATAGGAAGTTATGGACATTTCCAAGAAAATCTTTTTCATTAATATTTTATAAGTGAAATATCCATGTCAAAAAAAAGAGAATTGTTGGCCTGCATGTACTATGAGAGTGACACCTCTAACCTTTATCTGGCAGCTTGCGTGTAGTTCAGCTGGACATGCGTTGCAGTGTCATACTACAAGACCTTTAAAACACGGATTTAAAAAATATCTGGCTTGGAGCTCTGTAGTACAGGGATTTAAATCCCTTAATCCAATCTGATAAAGATTAATTCTGTATGTGTCTATATGCATTTTATTATTAGTCACCAGGTAACACCTAGAAGGAATTCCATGACATTTTTGCAGATTCCAGAGCCTGTAATTAATCTTGATTCATCAGTTAGGCCCTCTTTGATTCTCATTATCTCTCACTAAAAGACTCATAGAACACACTGAGGGGTCAAGGTGCATTGGGTATACTAATTTGTTTGAAATACTGCTATCATCTCAGATTATCCCATGCAAGGATGAAGATGGCAAAAAGCATCAGTAAGTTCAGAATTCAAGCCTATAAGCAGAGCAGCTTGTCTCGTGGTCCTGCAAGTTGATGGTGCATCGGCTAGCTGAAGGTGACAGATCAATCTTGTATCTGGCAAGTGTGTCTTCATTCTCAGCAACCCAGTAGCCAAGTGTATCCGTGTCATATGTAGGAATGATAGTTACCTCTGCAACAACCACAAAATATAATTATGAGATGTGGAACAAGTTAGTGTACAATCACATTTAGAAAATATCTAGAATACAATGTGCCTATTCTAAGAATAAGATACGTTACAACAGACCTCAATAACACAAATTGTGTTACACCAAAATAAATGGTACAAAGTAGCTGCATCTAAGTATGGACTGTTTCCTGGTAAATTATTGTTGAAATATTTGTGAATGAAATATAAATAAAACTCCAGCATCTTCAGGGGCAAGTCTTGAAGAACAGCACAGTTTTTGGAAAAGTTAGTTTCTAAACTACAGATAACGTCATCAATTGGTGCTACTGCATGTTATTTAAGCAGAACATTTTGGAATTTGCATTTATTTTATATTGTAATTTTGAAGACTTCTGTGTTGTATTAGTACAAGAAGCAGTAGTAGTAAAAATAACAACAACACTAATAATAATAACCAGTGACAACCATTACCTAGTTCTTTATCTTCCCATGTCTGCTTGGCGTCGAGTAATGCATTGTACACTTCCCGGCTAGGCTCAGTACCACTGAACACATAATAGCGTGCTCGCACCTTCTTGAAGAACTCGAGTGTGGTGTAGTAAGAATTGCCATGGTGAGGCACATATGTGAGGTCAATATAAATGGGACTGCCAGAAGCTTTTCCTCCGACTGTATTCCTACCACCTTCTCTATTTGAACTTCCTTTCCTCTCTGAGCTAGGTTGCTTGATGGGTGATTCTGGTCTCTTGGACTTGACATCCTTCCCTGAAGCAGCTTTGTTATTTTCATTCATTATCATTGTCTTTTTAATCTGCATCACCTTTTTCTCTTTCTTTGGAGTTCCCTTATTGGTATTTGGCAAAACTTCACCAACAGTAGTACTGTTATTTGTGGGTGGTGGTGCTGGAGCTGGTAAACCTAATGGTTTTCCCCAGTCTTCAATTGGGTCCTTTTTATTATCTGTTTGTCCTAATGATGACTGTGAGAATCCCAGTGGAGGCTCTGGAAAACATGAAGCTGATGTAGTTGGGGCAGGAAATTGGTGGCGGAATTCTGGATCATATTCAGTGCCAAAACCTGAAGCACTAGCTGATGTGCCATTCTTTTCTTTTAGGATATCTGCTGATATGTGTTCAGTCACTTTAGTGTAAACGTCTTGGTGTAAGCCAGAATCTGATGGATCTACAGTCCCTGGTCCAGTTTTTCCATTATGTTTCTCTTCCTTGATATCACGTTTCTGGTTCATAAGGTCTTCATGCTGTTTTCCAGTAGGAACATTCTCATACCCATAATCCGCAGCTAACCCTTGAGAAGAATTCTCACTTTTCTGCTTCTGTCCATTTACTTCTGACATGTAATAATGCTCATATGTTTTTGTAATTTTGCTGGGTGAAGATGTACTTTCAGAATTATAAGAAAAGCCAGTGGAAGCAAGATCCTTACCACGTGCTGCACGATGCTCATGCTTTGCTCTCTCAAAATCAAGAACCTCTTCCTCTTGTAGTTGCTCCCCAAACTGCTCAGGAATAGTGGGCTTAGCACCCTCCCTGTCTTCTAGTGAACCATAAAAACTGCTTGTCATAACACTGTCCTCAGATGACGTAGCTGCACTGTGTTTAGCTGGAGTTTCACTTGTAACGGGTGGTGGCATATGTGACTGTCTTTCCTTTCCCTCTTTAATGAGTTCTTGCAATGGGTGTGGTGGGAGACTTCCATAGAGGGAACTTGTCATTGAAGAAGAAGCTTCTTCTTTGTGCTTTACGTCATAGTCAGAGGCATTTCTATCACCCATTTCAAAGTAGAAATTGGATGGTGGAGAATGTGCAAGTTGAGAGGTGACACTGAGTGGTGACCCTGGATCATCTTCATCATTGTCTTCGTCACTGTCACAGTGTCTGGAGTCAGGGCGGCCCTCACTGCTTCCCCACACATTGGTGGCTGCCCTTGACACCTGCCCACTGCTGATGTCACTGTGAGGGGTCGAGGGACCACAGCCTATATCCAGGTCACGGTCACTCAATGCATCTGAACCTGGAGTGGCACTGCGCATTTGTTCAGAAGAGCTGCTTGGAGCTTCCTTCTTCATAGAAACATGCATTCCAGAAACAGAAGAAAATTCATCCAGATTGCTCATTACACTTTTCCCTACTGTCCTTGACTCTTTATCACTTTCTCTTCCATTCATCATTTTTTCCTCATCCTCTTTACTGCCTATGGCTTCTGTCAGTTGTTCCTCTTTCATAACCCCATTTGTTATACTACATACACTAGTTTCATCCTTCATTACAATGTCAGTTTTAACTGGAATACGATGATCTACACTTGTCGTGGCCACTTTCAATGGAGAAGATTCTTTTGATAATTCTACTAGTTTGCTGCTGTCAGTGGAACTTGGTTGTGAGATATCCTCTTTCTTACTGAATACATCTACATCTTTGCTGATGTCATGAGTTATGCTTGTTTCCATGGTTCCTTCCTCTAGGATAGTTCTGGTCATTATGTCATCAGCTTCATCACCAGACAATATACTAGTAACTGTTGTGATGGTAGTAGAGGTTGTTTTTGTTACAACTTCTGAATCAACATCTCCAATTTTGTCGCTGCTGTCTGTTGACAATGACATAACACCATTATCATCTCTTTTAGTTACAGTTGTAAGTGATGTAGTTATTTTGCTTATCCGGCTGGAGTCTGAGCCATCTTCTGCTGCTGTAGATTCTATATTATCTTCATCTTCAAAATTAGAATCATCTGATTCCTCCCCTTCTACAGTTACAAAAGTTCTTATGGTTTTAACTGCTTCAGTTATGATATTACCATTTTTTCCAATCTTTTGAGTAATAAATTCCTCCACATTCTCTTCATTATCAGACTCAGTCTCACCATGAACCTCTCTTAGTTCTTTGGTCTTTATTGTGACTAATTTACTACTTCCTCCTCTGTCACCAGGAGAATCATCTAATTTGTGGTCATCTATTTTCACAGTATCAGCTGGAGGACCTACTGTAGATACTGTAGTGAAAGTTTTCAATGTATCTTCTTTACTGATACCTTCCATGATCCCTTCATTTGTATCATCCTTGATTTCGTGCGTTGATGATTTCCCTGTTGTATCTGTTGAAGCGACCTCAGTGCACTGTATTGAGCTGCTGCTTGAAGAAGACTGTCCTGGATGTTCCTCTTTGTAAACAGATGGGACAGACTCACCACTGGATGTTGCTGGAACAGTAGCAGCTGTAAAAGTGAAACTGCCATTAGTACAGAGCTCAGTTTCTGTCCCTCCGTCTTCACTGCTTGCTGTTACTACCATGCGGCGTACAGTTACTGAGTTGGTAAGATCACCTGAGTCAGTGACTTCCTCTTCTTTCTGAGTGGCAGACACAGTAGCAATGGTGGATGTAATAATGGCAGTCGTTTCCTTCTCAGCTATAGCCTCGGCACTTGTAATTTCAGTTACGCTAGATGCTGCCATGCAAGCTGGATCTGAGCTACTTAAAGATGTTGATTCTGATGTATCAGCTGTTGTTTCTTTTGTTATGGTGACAGCTGATTGCTCCATACCTCTGCTATCTGTAACCTCTTTCTTTACTTCTTCTGATATGTCTGTTTCATATGTAACAGAACGAGGAACTTCCTCCAAAATAACAGTGGCTGGTATGAAAGACAGAGGTAACGACGCTGTTTCTTCTAAAGTAGTACTTGTTTCTGTGTCGTGATCTAAGCGTGTTTCTTTTGTTACACTTGTTGATGTTTCTGCAATGTGAGGTATTGGTGTGACATCTCTGCCACATATTTCTGTTAGCAATTTGTCTTCTGTTTGCAGTGGTTTCTTCTCTGGACTCTCATGTGCTTTTTCTTTTTCAGAGGCTCCTTCACTTATTAAAAATGAAATTGCTTCATCCTTCACTTCTTCCTGGATTTTTGTTATGGTTTCATCCACTTCCTTTAGATGTACAAGTAATGATTCTACTTCATCCTTCTCTTTTATTCCTTCTGATGGTTTTGTTATTTCCCCCTCTGATAGCTGATATGGTCCTGTCAAATCTTTGTCATCACTGCTGCTGCTTTTATCAGTAATATAAGATGGAATTTCAGATTTACCTTCTTCGATATGAAATTTTGTTCCATCCTTTTCTTTTCTCGGTGCTGTGAGAATCTCTTCTACTTGGGTGGAAAGTTTGCCCTCAATTTCAGCAATAGCAGATTTACTTGCACTCACAAGATCCTCCAACACACTAGCTTCACCAGTCTGTTGCTTCTTTGAAATACTTGTGCTCAGTTCTTCATCTGCTTGGTCACTACTTGCAATTATGGCAATGCCTTTTTCTGATTCAGAGACTGCTGTGGTGACAGGTATATGGATAGGAATATCTGCTGTTGCAGTTATTGCCTGAGCTTCTGCTTTGGACACATCAGCCACCAAATCAAGTGTCTTTTCCTTGGTGTCAGTGTCATATTTGCCTGAGGCCAAAACATCTTCAGTTGGTGACTCATGTTTTGCTGGAGTGAAATCTTCATCAAGCATGACACTTTCTGTTTTCTGAGTACTTTCTTCATAATCAACTCTTTCAGACTTTTCAGGTGCAACTGTAACTGAGGAAAGTGATTCTTTTTCTAATACACCTTCCTGAGTCCTCAAGAGTGATTTCTTGTCTTGTAATTTTGGTGAAGGGGGTGCAGAATCTGGAGTGACTGTGACATACTCTGGAATTTCTGGAGCTTCTAATTTGCCATAAACTGGCTCTTCTTCAAGTCCTGAGTCAACAAATACTTCACCAGGAGATATACTTCTATAACCATAACTGTCATCTTTGTCATCAGTCAGTTTCAGTTCAGCTTGGTCAATTTTATCCACATCTTCAACACTTTCATCTCTCTCAACCTTCTGTTTGTCATCTTTAATGAAGTCCTTGCTGTCTTTGTCTGTTGGTTGAAGCAGATGACCAGTGGGTGTAGATTCCCTCAACTCACTGACACCTGATACCTCATCAGATCTCTTTTCAGTTACCTCTTTGTCTGAAGACTTGTCATTTGCTGACTCATTTATTGTTTCAGCATCTTCTTCCTTTGATATGCCAGGCACAAATTCAGTATCAACTTTGGTATCTTGTAAGTGACTAGTTGTAATAAATGGTTCTCTTCCTACAGCTTCATCAGAACCTAATTTTTCAGTCTTTAAAACATCTTCCTCTAATTTTCCTACAGCTTTTTCATGTTTTACTTCATCAGTTATCTGAATAGAGTCAATGTGTTTTGTGTCATCAGTCATACAGCTAGAAGTTTCTATTACATGTTCTTTGATATCGGCCTTTGGTTTCTCATCAGTTTTATCATCATCATCCTTGGGTTTCACTTCGCTGGCATTTTTCCCCCCTTCTGTTAATGTTAAAGTTTCTTCAGCCAAGTCAATAGTGGGATCACTTGTCTTCTGAGAATCTTTCTGCAGTTTGTCGATTATTTCAAGGTAAGTCATTGACAGCGCACTTGGAGATGGCTTGTCTTGTAATTCTTCTTCAGCTGTCAGACTAGGAACTTCAGTTACTGGATGATCAGCATCAGCACATTTAGGTGCTTCCATGTCCAACTTTGAAATATCAGTCTGAACTTCTTCAATGGCATCTGATTTTAAAGAAAAGTCTTTGCTTGGTTTATCTTCCTCATCTACGTCCTTCTCCTCAAGAGCTGTTGTTGCTTCCTTTGTTAATATAATTTCTTTCACAGCCATTGTTTCTTTGATTTCAGTTTGGGCATCACCACCAAGATTTACCTCTACTGATTCTACAATTTCCATTTTTAATGGCTCTGTAATTTGTTTTCGTTCAGAAGATTTTATATGAATTTCAGATTCCTTTGATACATCATGCTTCTCAGTTTCAAAATGTTCTGAACTTTCAGTAATTGAATCAGCCTTTAAAACTTCTTCAGGTTTTGTGATGAGCTCTTCCCTCTTTCCTGATATGGGTTCTTCTTGCACAAACTTCTCTGTGTCCAGTTTCTCAGAGTATTTTTCTTCATTTTTGAGCTTTTCATCTTCAAATTGTACCTCTGAAACATCTGTCTTCTCATGTCCTGGTTCTGCTTGTATGGCAGATTCCTCAGATGTTACTTCTGGAAGTAGCTGTTTTGTAGGATCAGCTCTTTCAGCTTGTAATGCATCAGGGAAAACTTTCTCTGATTCATCTTTTTCTTCAGAATATTTTGTTTGTTCTGTCTTTATAGCTTCAAATTCTGAACCTTCCTGTTCCTTCCCTGTCTTTTTAAGCTCTGTGTATTTCAGTTCAGATGTTTCTGTTTCAGATGTTTTTACTGCTGATTCTTCAAAAGCTTGGCCTTCTTCTTTAGACTTTTCTGGTACAAGCTTTTCTAAATCAGTCTTCTCTACTGCCGTAGCCTCCAGTTCAAGTTTATCAGATTCCGCTACTGTGGTTTCACAAACACCAAGATTTTCATCCTGTTTGTCAGTTGGTAAACTTTCAACTTTTAGTGCATGGCTTTCTTGTTCAATGAATTCTTCTGTTATATGTTTTATTTTATCTTTATGGTCAAATATTTGTCCTTCATCTCTGGAGACTTCTGCCGTAGATTTAAATTCAGAAACACTCTGTACTTCTTTTTTGTCTTCTTCATGACATACCATTTCTAGTTTGGTTTCTGGTAAGAGGTCAGTAGTTTCTCTTGATTCGTCTAAAATCAATTGTTTAACCTTGTCCTCTGCGCCATCTTTTGTGATCAGTGTAGAGACATCTGTTGCTTTTTGTAACGAACCTTCTACAATTCCCTCTTCTGTGTCAGACTTAACTACTTCTTCGGATAACTGTTCAGGTACAACTTTATCTACTTCAGTCTTCTTACTCTCATCAATTTCTGTTGCAGGTGGTAATTTATCTTCAATTTTTACATCCTGTTTTTCAACTAAATGAACTTCAGTTTCCTTCCCATCCTTTAATTTTTCAGGAAACTCGATGTGTTTTTCAATAATTTCCACCTTTTCTTTATTATCAGTAAATTCAATATCTGGAGCTTCTAGTTCTTCTGCCTTTTCAGTCTTCTTAGATTCAGTCTCAGTGATTACTTTAGGTTCTTCTTTGGCCACAATGGGTAATGGTGCCTTCTCTTGTTCCACAAACTCAGAGTCTTCAAATGGAATTTTCTTCTCTATATTGTCATCATACTTGAGTTCAAGTTTTTCCTTGATGTCATGTTCTGGTGATTGTGGTCCTGAATCTTTTAATTCCTGCTGAGAGGTTGGCTTCTTGGCAATGTCATCCTTACCCTTATAATCCCTACTAAATTCGTCACTGTCATACATGCCTGGATCTACCTCTTCATGAACTGGTAAGTCAGCTACCTCATCTGGAGTTTTTACTATGTCACGCTGAAGATGAACATTAGCATGAGGTGCCATTGGGTCAAACATGCCGACTCCAGCAGCAACTACTACTTGGGGAAGAGTTGTGGGTTGTTCAAGTCGTTGTGGAACAATGGTGGTAGCAGCTGGTTTCTCTTCTTTAGTTTCCTCTTTCACATACTTTTCCTCCACAATCTCTTTTATCTCATCCAGTGGTATGCGCTCATCTTCTGGTAGCGTGGGTGCAGTAGTGGCTGCAGACTCCACAGTGGTTGAGAATCGTTCATCTGGCTGACTCTCCTCAGCCGGATACCTTTGATCAGCTGCTTTAATTTCTCCACCTTCCTGTTCATCTGGTTTCTGATCAGTGTCTCTAGTGTCATCTGTTATTTCTCTGTTCTTCTCTGATGAGATATCCAGTTTCTCTTCAGGACTAATTGATGAAGCTTCCTTTGTTTCATCTGTTTCTTCAGAATCCTTCTTTTCCCCTGTATGTACTTGTTCTTCAAGATCTTTCTGCTTCTCTAACATACTTACTTCTCCATCATCATGAAGTTTGGTTTCACTTTCCTGTTTGGTTTTTGTTACAATTTCTTCTGCAGAAGAGATAATTTCTTGTACTTCCCCCTGAAGTTTTTCTTTGGCTACCATGGAAATTTCTTTCGATATTGCCACTTCATCTTGCTCTTTGCTAGGAACTTTTTCTAAACCTGTTTCTTTTGTTTCAGCCTCCTCATGTTTGCTTAATTCTTCTGTGACTTTAGACTCCTCTTCTTTTTCTAGTACTGCTTTACCTGTAGATTTGTCATCTGGCCTCTTATCTCGTTCTTCTTCAGCTTCTTTTAGGAGTGGAATATCCTTGTCTCCTTTAATATCTTCTGTTATTTCTTTCTCAGTAATGTCCTTTGATTCCTCATGAAAACCATTGACTTTAACAATGTCCTTTTCAAATTCATGCTTTTTCTCTTTCTCAGATTCGACCTCATCACGCAGGTGTTTATGAAGTTCTCCTTCATCCTCTTCTTCCTCATCACCTCTCTCCTGTGCTTCAAGTTCTTCTGGAACATGTGATTCACCACTTTCTTGTTCTTGTAATGAGTCTTCCATGTACTGTTCAACTTCCACCTTTTCTATGATCAAGTATTCATCTTCCTCTTCCTCTTCTTCCTTAAGTTCCTTATGTTCTTTGACTTCAAACTCTAGCTCATCTGCAAGGGATTTTCCTATCTCAACATGTTGTTGTTCTTCATCTTCTTCCTCTGTAGCTTCAATGTCATCCTTTTCAAGTATTGCTTGCTTCACTTGTTGAATTTCTTCAGTGGCAACTTCTGATTCTTTGTCTTCTGTTTCTTCATCTTCTTCCTCTTCACGTTCTTCCTCCAGATGCAATGTTTCTTCTTCTAGTTCAACTTCAGTAATGGGAGTTTTTTCTTGAACTTTATCTGCTACAGTTTCATCAGCTGTCATCTGTATTCTTTTGCATATTGCCTCAGAATCTTCTTGGTCAGGCTCTCCTATGCCTGTTTCGATCTCCTTATCAGTAGCAACCTCCTCCTCATGTTCTGTACTTAATGCCTGAGGCTCAGATGATGCTGTTGATTCAAGAATTTCTGCAGCCTTTACTTTCAGTGTTGCTGCTTCTGGTTCTACTGTTGAAGGTGTTGACACAGCAGATGAATCAGTCGTTATCCTATCTGTTTCACCTCTGACTTTACGTATCACACCATCTTTGTCTGATTTTACTGAGGGTGTTGGTGTACTCTTTGCTGAGGAAGACTTTGCTGGGGAACCTGGAGTTTTGCCGGAAGTGGCTACCTTACTAGGAGATCCTGGCTTTGGCCTTCTACTGATTGGTTTTCTTTCAGTCTTCATTGAAACTGGAGTTTCTTGCTGCTCTTTTTTAGTCGTTTTTGTAGTAGAACCTCGAGGTGTTGATGACGTTCTCGAGACATGCTGGTACTTTGATTCTACTACTTTTCGATTATTTGCTTCCTTTGTGCTCTTAGCTGGAGTTGTTGTTGGGGAAGGCCGACTCCTACTTGACATTCTTGTGATTTTGGCTGTTTCAGCTTTCGATGCAGCACCATTTATTTTTCCTTCAACAGATTTTTTAGGTGTTGTAGGTGATGATTTGGCTGACTCACTCTTCTTGTCTATGGAAGGCTTGTGGCTCTTCCTTTCTGCTGACCTTGGAGGTTTAGAGTCAGTCTTTGACTTACTTATGGAAGTTCTGGATTCTGCTTTGGGTTTAGGTTCAACTTTGGATTTGGTTGTCTCAGTCACATTTGTTTTTATTGGCTTCTCAGTTTTGGCACTGATTTTTTCAACTTCTGCAGGTTTACTAAGTTCAGTCTTCATCTTTGGTGGCTCTGTTTTGGAAGTCAGTTTATCAACCTTTTGTTTGGTCTGGGGCAGTGCCTTTGAGGGTGGTGGCACTGGGGCGGAAATGGGGGCGGTGGTGGTAGCAGGTTTAATCTGCTTCACGTCTGGCAGGTGTCCAGCTACTGGTATGGTCGCTGCTTTAATTATGTGTTTATTGGTCTCCGTGGTGGACCCGATAGATGCCGCTTTGACACCTTCTCCAGGTAGCAACTTGTCAATGACTGCTGGGCCAGACCTCTGCTTACTACTTGCACGACTTGTGATACCTACAGTTGAAGCGGACGGTGAAATGGACCTGGCTGTGCACACTGGATGTTTTAAGAATTCTAAATGTTTCAGTTTGTCCAAGCCTTCAAAGATTTTGTGCTGAGGCGTGCTTCCTGGAAACAGGATTCTTGTGATAGTATCATTAGGGTTTGCCGGCTGCCACACTAGAAGAGCACAGATAGAAACAAGATTCTGTAATGGAAACTGGAAGTCTTTAAGCGATGAACCATCCTTCCTTCCGACAAAAAGCCGAGGGTCATTGGCATTCCACTTGGACAGAAATTCCTTGACATCGCGGTTGTCTTTGGCAGGGCTAATGATATACATATCCAGTTTGCCATGGCCCACTTTGTGGTAGAGGTTGACTGGTTCAACGTGGTTCCCATCACGGTAGCACGGGTGTGGGCGCAGCTGTAGATGGCGCAAGTTGAGCACAATCTCTTGACCCTCCTCCAGGAGATCCACAAGCAGTGCATCTCTGTCCTTGTCCCCATCTGGAGATGTAGCGTGGCGTCTTTCCTGTTCATAAACAGCACAAGTTTATATGCACTATAATTTACAACAGCTGATTCTCAGGTTTATAACATAAAGTAGATTTTCTATAGTCTATTTAGAATAATTCCTAAGATTGTTACCATTTGATTAATTAAAATAATTGGTGATGTGTTTCAAGGCCATGCATGGTGCAGCTAGCATTAACAAGGAATTCTATATAGAATTCATAAAACATACTGTACATTCTTAATTTGCAGACTTTCAGTCCTACAAAACTTGTGTTGTTGATGTTTCATGTAAATTCCAGAAATATAATAAGTTTCTAACCTAAAAATAAAGAGAGGTAACCTCACCTGTAGGTTGCAGAAGAAGTGCCCTATTTGGGGATACACATGGGTTTGCTTTTTCCTTCTAAGGACAGCAGAAATGCCATTGACATTTCCATTATTTAGTCGTGTCAGTAGGACGGCGTCGAGTCGGTCCAAGTGGCGAGCGAAATCCCAGAAGCATGCCTTGCGAGCAAAGCCGCCATCTACCAACATGTTGAAGCCATTTATGCCAAAGAGCGCAGCATCTCCCTGACCCCCTGGGAATACATATAGTGTCGGGTGGCTAAAACGTATGTTTCCAACCACATCTGACGGCTCTAGTAATTGCTCTATTGATGCTGGTCGCAGGAACGGGTGTATGTAGTTGGTAAAGTTGCCTGAAGAAAGAAAATTATATCAATTGCTAACATATTTCTAATCCATTCAATAGTAATAAAGCTTATTCAATAAGAGTTTAGGTATATTTACAAAGGAAAGTATAATTTTGTACTTCACAATTGTCATGTCAGGCTATGGAGTATGTTACACGCTTTGAAATAGGCGGTTAGATTAAACTCAGATCGACTTATCTTTTCAGATCCAGGGTTAATAAGTTTTTGGGGGCTGATGGTTTTTCAAACAATACAAACTTAAGGTGACATAAAAAATATTACATTAATTTTTGTTATCGTAATTCAAATCTGGGATTTTGTTTTGTGTCAGTAGATTGTCTTACCTGTTCCATACTAGGGAGTTTTCTTCGAGTACATTGTACATGCTTGCAGGATAAAATATTTTACGATGGATTTACAGCCAACGGAGACATGAGAAACAATGAAATTACAGATCAGATTTGCAGATTTGAATTTCTCTCATATTTATTAATTGTTTCTCCTAGTGTGTGGCACATTCTTGTGTTAAAAGTGGACACTAATATTTATTGATAATGTAAATAGAGACTTGAAAGTTCATGTAGTGCAGAATTAAACGTCTAGGTGTTATAAACTGACAAGAAATATACAGTGCATGGGTGACAAATTTAGGGTCCACAGTGATAAATCTGTCATTTCCAGAACTCAGGTCATGTCTAATAATTTCTTAAACTTGAGTGCAATTACCTATTGCTGTTCCCCCTGCAGTTAGGCGGTCATCAGGATTGACACGTACTTTGCAGGAGCGAGCAAAGGATTCCTTTGCAATTCGCCCTGTGGCCCAGTCACCTTCAGGCGAGCAGTGAACGTCCACAGTGACGCAGTTCTCATATGCCCGCAACACACGTTGCACCTCTGGCTCCAAAAATGCGTCGATGAAATCAGCCAGAGAGAACGTACCATCCTGGAAATAATTGCGAAATTTCAGTATCTTTGATTGAGTTTTAGTTCACATAAAATAATTATTTTTTTAAAAAAAAATCATTCGTTAAAATCACTCGATCAGGTAATTGTAATTATTTAAGGACCTTCTCGTTTGTCTCACCTGGAGTATCCAGGAGCCATTTCCTGAATAGGTATAACCTGCATGAATGAGATGTCGGTGTCTTGTGAAACTGGACAGTAAGTTTCGTACGCATTGGACCAAAGTGTTCACTTGCGGATGGATCAGCACCTCGGTTACCAGGTTTTCTGTAGCGTACTGGATCAACCTCTCGCCTGTAAAGGTAACAGTGATATTCGATTACACTTTTACGTCAGTAATTAACACAGATTCTTGTGCAACGCTTTTTTGGTTTACTCAATACTTGAAGGATGAGAAAGGAAGCTGTAACGACCACATTAAGATAAAATGCCAGAATTTTACTTCTGGAAGGAAATCACCTTCAGATAGCCACCTTCGTCTTGAACAAAATTTTCTTTAACAATTTCTACTTTGAAGTCATTCTGAGTATGTGAACCTTTTTTCTGAAAATTAAAAAAAAGGGTCTGTCTGCATAAAGGCTGAACTGGTATATATTTCCACTGATTATGTTTGAACTTTTGCTTTTCTCTTGTTTATCCAGTAAATTCACTTTCTCTTTCATCCCTTAATGTAATTTGCCAGTCAGTACCCCAGCGGCACAGTGTGCAGCAGTAAGCTTATTGGTGATCGGTCGATGATAAACGTGTTTCTTTTATGCTATTATGTGGCTTATTTAACAGTGTTCATGTTAGCCGTGTGTCTCATGTCACGGTGAGTTCGTTTGAAAGCTGTTTGTTTCTCTACGTTCATGCTATGACCTTGGCTTTAGACTGCGATGAGTTCAACTGTTTCTAATTTAATTCCATTATATTACATACAGCCTGCAAACAGAATGAAATTAAGAGCAGAATGAATTATGTTTCTGTGTACAACATTTTGTTGTAAAATCATATTTCGTGTTCTATAGGTTTTACTGGTTTTAATTTTATTATCTGAATGTCTGAAATACCAAAGAAAAATGCTGATTAAGAGTTCTTGAAACGTCAGCAAACTTGAAGGAATAACCATACGATACGTCATAAAATTTTGGGTTTATTTAGAATTAACGTTCTCACCAACCAAAGCTTTGAATGATTTTTCATTTCGTGCCGTTGTGTTGGTCATGTTGGTGCTCCGACTGCAGTGAAAAATGGCGTATTGTAAAAGCGCGGGTTTCAAGCTTTGTGTGCGAAAGAATGTTTTCTGGTGTTTCTGTTAGGGTTTAACACTCACAGTTTATCATCACTGGCAGCCTATAATATGTGATCAGTTTATTGAAGCAGATATCCAGTGAAGACTTTGTAAGTAAGTCATAATTAATACTAATAGATTAGTGTCGCTCGTGTTGTCTGTAATTATGGTTTGGGAAACAAGTGCAGCCAACTTCGAGTCAAAGGACACCAGGTTTGCTTGTAAACTTTTGTAATAAGTTTTTGACCATTTGGAAAGAGTCGTTATAGCAAATAAACAATTACAAAAGGCCAGCACAAACTTGATATGGTGAGGGTTATGATTGCTCAAAAGGTTTCGTGTATCAGGAAAGGGTTTTAACAGCTGAAATATACCAACAGTTGTCTCAGTTTTTATATAATCTTGCCGGAACATATTTTATGTTCGCCACTTTGGAATTCCTTCAAATTAACAGTACACGTGTTTAGCTGGGCTGAGGATAACATACAAAGCAGAGAGATTGTTGAAATGATTTTGTCATGGCGAGTAATATTTAACTACTGATCTCTTCTACTGCCTGTAACCGATATATGTGTTACATGCAGAACATAAAAAAATGTCTCTATCGGATACGTAGTGCCAACGGGAACTGATATTAAGTTTCTCTGGGAAGGAACTCAATTTGCATTTTTTAAGTCAACTCACGCTATTCCAGGAACCCGAGTAGAAGAGAACAGGCAAATAAATTGTTTTGTAAAGAAGGTTGGATTATAGCGCCGTGTAGTCTGGTAGAAGTTTACTAATGTTTCAGAGGTCCTTGCTGAATCATCGCCCTGATGATGGAGGCAGCAAAGACCTCCGAAACATTGGTAATAACTTTTTTTTGTAATTTTTAATCATTGTATTTTAACAGGAATCCAATAATACGATTTGTATTAGGACTGTTATTAAAGGCCACGAGGAATTTATATCCCCCATCCTCGGTTAAAATGTTTAGAATGCTGTAAAATGTTTTCGGTAGTACTTCAGAGAAAGACTTAGTGTGCAAGTCGAGTATTTATATACAGTGTACACTTGTGAACTTCAGTAATAAACAGCAAGTTATTAAGAGTTAATTTTCTCCAATCTCTTTCGTAATAGTCAGGGGTCGTTTTGAAAATGGGAATATTTTGTTGTGATATAACGGTTCTTGGAAGTCTCGGTGATTAATTTTCAGGCATCCGTATTTCTAAGTTACCTTCACTTGTAATTTTATCTTATTCATGACATGAAATTCGATTCAACTTTGAGAGTGGTTATTGATCAACCTTCATAATGAAGATGACTGTGTTCCGGATAATACGAGGCGTGTTTTGGTAGAAGTTTACCGATACACCAGTCCTCGGAAAATACATATTATCTGTACACGGCAGAGAACAATTTAAAACAAAATTTATTATGGTTGATTTTGTCGGATATTGCAGAATTGTCTGAAGTATGTGCACTATGACTTAAGAAACAGTGACGATACCATGTTTATGGCAAAATACATTTGTGTTAAATGAGCATGGAAAATAATTACAGTTAAAAGTGAATAATTCAACACGGAAACAGATACATTAAAGTGTATTTGCACAACGTTTCGGGAGTTGGCTCTGCTCCCCAAAAGGAGGTTACCCATTACTTGAAGTGTGTTTATTTTCTGCTCATAGAAATATCTATTACTCTAGGTATCTTCTGTTATGTATGAACTTCCTCTAGAGCTTTAAAGACGCTGTGCCAATACGGATGGGCCATGTTTATTGTTTACCCGCCAACTTTTATTTGATTGATCTTTGCATTTGCTGACATCCTGCTATGAACCATTTAGTTTTCACAAGAAGTTATGAACTAATTTCACTTTGTATCCTAAAATCATCATGCAGACGTGTACGAACATGCATCCACTATACAAAGTGTACCTTAAAATGTCACATCTTCCTTACCATTTCTAGCTTCCTCTCCTTCTGGGGCTTGGCTGGTCAGGGCCTTCAACTCTTTCTCGAGGTCAACATGGGAAGTCTCATTGTCCCAGGATAAGAATCCTGCAACGATAAATAAGGCGTCGTTATTTCTCGCACGCTCTGGAGTTTCATGAGATGTAAAACAAAAGCAATAGACCTACCTTTTATTATATAGGAAATCTCCTGAAAAGAAACTCATGAGGGGATTCTGGTATCTGCATCATACAAACCAATTTTGACATTTGTTTGCACTCATATACACCTAAACGTTCTTAGTAATGACTCTAGGTGACTGAATATTATATATTACAAGTTACATTACCATTAGGTAGCTTTTAGAAATATCTATAATGTGTTTTCTTGCACCGATACACCTTAGGTGTCGTATTACGGAGGTGTTGCATTCTGAAATTGGAATAGGCCACTGACAAGTCCTAACATCTTATGATTATTTTAGCGGAAATAAAATTCAAGTGTTGAGTCATTACAAGTTAGCCAAAGATTTAAATATGTACTTTTATGCCGCGTGTTTTAGGTTGATAGAAACTGGGAAATAAAATGAAAGCTTTGAATGTAAATTTATGTGAGAAAGGCAACGCTGCAAGGATTGGATGGCTTAGGATGAGAGCTCAGCTCAGTGGAGATCAGGTTACCCTTCGTGGTGACCACATTCGGTGATCCTGAATAAACTTCATGGGTTTCCACAAGACCTGGCGTTCATAGACTTCCGTCTCTTTCATGTGACCACTTTCGCTGAACGGACTTGAATAACCAAATTTGAAATTAAACCAACCACAATCCTGCTCTTACAGAGAATTCTTAGTCCTCAAACACAGTTGAACCAAGGAAGCCTTCAGTCTCTGTTCTGTGACTTTCCTCAGACTGGGCTTTAGTAACTCAATTATAAATAAAAACATTCATGGATTTACTTTATAAGAATTCTAATGATTCATATACATTTAGTACGTGAGATTACAATGTGTGTGCATTTTAAATAGAACGTCCCCAATTCGATATTCCACTGAAATCAAACAATAATTAACAATAAATACGAGCAGGCCTACAGATCTTTTCTTATACATGCACTTATTAGGTCTCGTCATTCATAATTTATAACCTTACGAATTTAGAGTCAAATTCAAGGATATTACATTATAACATCGTATACGTAGCTGAAAGTTAAAATTTATGTTTCACTCTTACTCGCAAAAAACGTATGGTAGGGTGTGGCATCGGTCCGGTCGAGTTCATTTGTTCATTGACTGCAGAGAGGAATGAAATACAAACGTATGTTAAAATGACCACTTGAAGGTAGCTCAAGTTTTCATTACAGTTGGCTAAGCATGACTTACGAATGTACATGACACCATAATCTGATAAAATTTTACATTTTTTAGATTTTAATTTGAATAATAAAAGGAATGTAAGAGGAATAATTATCATTAGAACTTTTAAGATGTTATGGTAGGTAGGAATATTCTAAGGAAATTACGCAGTACCATGACATTAATTATTTGAGGCATTCGGTTCGCTTCGTATGTTGCAAATGAAGGTGTGGAAACAAGATTAGGAGCTAATTTTATCAGGCACTTGCAATTCTTGTCTAGAGGAAGATAGGTTTAACATATTGCGATAAAGACAGGCGAGATGTGAGGTTCTCACGGTGGTGAAGACGTTGATCCACTTGGTTGTAACACGCGTGGACATGTAGGCAGATGCTTTCAAGCTGGTGACACTTTGCACCTCTGAAACATCCATCAGTTTCTGAGAGACTGCACAGCGTAACATCCCATAACACAGTCATCTTCATATTCGCTGCTCCCAGAACCTGGGATCTCGCGTAGCTGATTTCGCCCGATGTAACTACGTGTTATTTTCGATCGAGACTTTTTATATTAAATTTCAGGAAAGTGTCAAATTGTACAAAAAATATGCTTCAGGCCACTGTTCTGTTCTTTCATTTTATGTTGGAAACAAACAAGAGATTTACATGGCTTGAAACAAAGGAGGCAGTACACATGCACTGTTTTTATGATTCCTATACACAACACATTATTTCAAAGGGACGTTTTGACATGACCACGTCTTTGTACACCCCGTTCACCAATGCACGGCTTTGTCAACCCTCCCTACCTGTGGTTGGGCGAATATACATCACACGGTGTTTGCTATTCATTTTGTGTCACTTACACTCGAATCTAAACTTAGTAAATTGTTTTCATGACGTGCTGTTTCGAAACCAGCTAAATTTGACATTTAAAATCACCTTGTTGAAAATTCACGAAATTACCTTGTGTGGTTGTAGGTCCATGTTTAATCACAGGGATTTGAGGGAAAAATGTCAGATAACATTGTTAGTAGATACAATTATTTAAATTTAAATTAATAAACTAAATTTTTCTTCAGAAAAATCGTGTAGGCTACGAAGAAAGAATTATAAATTTGACACATATTTCAAACCGAACAGCGTTGACAATTGACTACCTCACGCGGGTTCAAGTATCGGCCCGAAAAAGGCTATCCTCAGTAAAAAAAATTGCAGATTTTCTTCGGTCCCTCCAGGCGATTTCTGGGGCAGTACCTTGAAAAAAAAACTACGACTGCTTTCTTGCATATCCTAATTAATTGTTCATTAATCGTCCTGTAATTTGTCGTCGCTGCTAGAATTGGCGTCAGTTAAAAGATATAGGCCTAGTCTAAATTTCTACATGAAGATGGTTGCCTATTGTGGTGTATGGGCTAAAGCCGAACGAGGTACTGAAAATAACTTTGAAGCATTCAGCTGTAGACTAATCAGGTGGTGAAATGGTTGAATTACTACTATTGCAAAACTATGCCGACTTATTTGCTTCTAGGACGGCAAAACTGGCTTCTTTCTTTCCTCCACGACTGTGGTGTTCCTGAACCTTACTTTTCGACTTCTAGTCAGAAAACAGTCTCAGTATTTCACGTCAGGCCAAACCTTTTCTCTCAGAACGGAAGATTCCATTCACTTGAATTTAATTATTTGTGCTGGTGAATCCTACTCACCTTTGACCTTTTCCTTCTCCTACCAAAGCAACAAGACTCTGTTACGTATATAACATCGAACACAGCGGTACAATTACTGGCCAGTAACTTTGAACGTAATATTAAAAACGACGCCTATGTAGCGATCCCGGATAATCGTTTCAGTTCTTCCAACCATTGGTAACACTGATGGTGATTTATGGCATTAATTTGCCTTAATATTCCTTAAACAGACCATGATAATTATAAAAGAGTATTAATTTACGTATCTAATGCCCCATTTGTACCAGCAGTCCTCATTAATCATTTCGTGGAAAACGTTTTCAGATGCTAGGTTATACGACGAGTAAGTACATCAGAGAGCAGCCTCACACTCTAGTGGACAATTTTTCTTCTTCTCTGTCTGTTTCTCGGTCTAATATATCGCCTTTCATCTTTATCGGTCTCGTAGGTGCTGTTATTGGCCCATCCTTGAAATCTAGAGGGTCGTATTTTCAACATTCCTCCCCATTTATTCGTCTCCTTGTCATTTTTCATTCTACATTGCCAAGGTTTCAGCAAACAGAAGTCCAATAAGCTACAGGGTTGTCATGAACTTTGCTTTGATGTTTTTCAATACTCACAAATTTTAAAGATCTGGTATAGGAGATTCTAAAATAGATCAATTTATGAAGATTGCCGTTGTAGTCTGTCACCAATATAACATCCTAACTTTTAAGAGCAGTACTTTTAAGATTATATATAAACCTAAATAAAACAGTAGTGGCTTAGAAATCAGAAGACACGTGCTTCGAATTTTCCTTCTCCCAAGAATGCAAACTAATGAAATAATATATGTGAAAAATAACTTGGAAAAAAGAACAAATTCTTACAGTACTGTGAATATAAAGTGTACACAGACAGAGTAACGGCGACTGTATAGAAATATCGCACTAAAGAGCTGGAATGATAATGTTATAATTTTAACCACTCACAGCGAAAAGCATAACAAGTCATAGCATGAGGACTTCATGGATTAAATGTATGTTTCCACACTGGCGTTAATTAAATAAACTACTCGTACGATACGAAGTGAACTAAAAATTACAGAGCACATAGAGGAGTGTTTATCGTATGGTGAAAAATGACGGCGACTCCATGAGATTTGCGACAGGCTTTACGTGGTAGGAAAGATAGGCGGGGTAAGACATTAAATTAACTTCAGGGCGCAAAACAGCTGTGTCGTTTTTTGCTGTTTATGAATCGGGACGTGAAACAGAAAGCTTCTGCTTAAATAACAGCAGCTCATTCGTGAACCTCAAAAGTCATTACCAGAGGATTTTTTTTACAAGACTGGGGTGATGCAGATATCTTCAGCATTTTATAACGTTAAAGAGGCTTTGCGATGTAAGTAGATAATTGAGTTGGTTTATGGCGCAGTCGATGAGACAAGGGTTCGAGTCCTTACAACAAATGAATATACAATCGACGTGTTCTCAGAGCACGAAACGAAGTAGGTCTATGTAAGTGTTTCAGTGCACTATGAATAAAAGCTTTAGAACTCATGTTCGGACTTGCGTCGCTTAGTGACGGGGCGTACTGTGCTTTGTCTGGGTCTCTCTCACTCCCAGGATTTCCAATGACATCTCCATTCTGCCGCAGTAAATGCTGCAGAATAAAAGCCCAGGGGCAATTCGCCAAGTTTTCAGCTTCAATCCTGCAACTCATATCAGTGTGGGGGTGGGTCCGGTTTTGAGGGCGCCACTTTTCTCAGACAACCCCTTTTTGTCTCCGCTATTGTTTCTCTTTGCTTGTGCGTTGTTCGTTTGTTTGTTTGTTTGTTTGACAAATGTAGGGAATTTATCCGATACAAGCTGCATCTCACTGCACACCTAAAAAAAGAAACCATCTCCAAGTCATTGTTTTAAAAACAAGTCATTCTGTATTTTCCTTCACCTTAGTTGTAGTAGTACTCGCGAAAAACTATTCTGAAGCATGTGAGTTTTCTTTAGAAAATACTACAACTTATTAGAATATAAAACATTCTAACCATTCAGTAGATAATTATTTATTGTACAAAAGGAACAGTTGTTTCTTTACACAAAACAGAATATTGCCTGTCACATCTCGATGAACGGGGTGTGTATGAAAATTGTTTTAAGATAACCCGTCACACAATAAGGACCCTTGGTGTTATGAAGTGAAACAGTTTTCCTGTCTTACCATAAAATAATATCGTACAAAGACAAAAACTGCTCAGTTTAAATGAGACGTCTTTTCAAAGAACAAATGTTTTATACTCCAAGATACATTTTTAGCATTAGTTTTTTCAGTGACCTAAGCGAAAAATAAGATGTGGTCTTTTTCAGCAATTCCCAAAGTCTCTTTAAAGCTGCGATGTTTTTATCGGCGTCATTCTTCAGGGAGTTTAAATTAAAAGGAAACAAACGACCATGACACGCAACTCAGTTCCACCGGAGTCGTCCGCTTTGCGTGTCAGCTAGGCGCATTGCCATTTCTTTTACTTACACGTTTTCGTACATTATAAAGATGTTCCTCGCTGTACTCCGACCGTTTTAGGTTAGGAACTCAATTATCGCCGTCTGATGCTCAAATCAACATTTCAAAACAGTGTTACATTCTTCCGCCCGCTCTGTTATTTGCTACGTCACACGTATGCGGGGTCAGGGATAATCAAATGCCAGTGTGAGTGTGTACCATTTTCACTGCAACAGACCTCTTAACGCAAATACTGTACGTAGAGTCGAATGAAAATTCCTCGTTAATCTTAATCCTTTAAAACCGAGTAGTAACTATGTATGTGTATGGTATGATTTTAGTACAAATAGTAGTTATTTACTTAAACATTATTCACCAGCTGATCTTTGTAATGGTGAAGAGTTGTGTTTTATTTGCGGTAACAACTTAATTTTTTATTTTATGTAGACGAGCTTTGGCTTCAAAGGGTTAAGCCAGCTATTAGAACGCGCAATATACTCGCCCGAAATATTAACGAGATATTCATATCGGAGTAGCAACACCTGTGTGACTAAGCTACTCGCTAATCTGTTGGTTAACCAGTTTCATAGTGTCGGCTCATATGACCACCGCCATCGGCCTTAGTCGCTCTACTCTTACATTACCTCATATACGTAAGTCTGTTTCAGTACAGTTTTCTTTTCTAATAGTTTCATGCCAGATGCCTGTCATAAGAGGCATATGTTTTACATTTCGGCTTCCAACAAAACTTGTCTGCAAACAACCGATCATTGTGATGATTTCTGCCACATTACTTTATAATCTACATTCACAGTCAAGATGGTTGGCTTGAGAGGTCGTCACACCAAATAGCTATGTTTACTTAAGCGTAAAATGCAATAAGTTCAAATCCCAAATTACAGTTCTATGACTCGCCTTGGGAACAGACTAATATTTCAGTACGTCTCGTGATCATCGTATGCAAATTACCAGAGTGGACAAAATAAAATCCAGTTTGTTGGCTGGAAACGACGTTCCGGTTAGTTGATTTCGTTCTCAAGCGAGACGAAACTAGTCGGAGTAGCCTCTAGCTGAACTCAAACAACAAAGCCTTCGCCTTCGTATTCTTGACCGCTGAAGCTGACAAACTTAACACGTCAGCGCGTGGATTTCAACGCTTCCAGAAACGTCATTTCTCTCTTCTCTCAACCGGTAGATGTTTGTCAGAAATAAAACCACGGCACCAAGTGAAAATTAAGTGAAGCAGTTTGGTATATGTTGTGAGGGGAGGGGGGTTACAGACATTTCTAAAAAGACTGCACACTGCAGTTCTACACGCCATCGAGCTTTTGCTCCGTGCAATGAAGTTCTCAGTTCAAGTGAAAACTGTTGATTACACTCTCAGAAAAAAGTATCTGCTTTCCGAATACATTTGAAATATTTTACATATGTGCATTCGCTGAAGGGAAGTACATTTTCCCAAGCCCGGCATTCTGTATAGGCCTACTAGTCATTCAATTATTGAACGCCTAAAGGATATGCATCACTTCAATTTCGTCTGTGTGGCGGGCGACCGCACGCACAGGAGCTCTTGGCATGTATACTACTCGACTAGACATGATACTCAACTCCTGCGAGCTTGAAAGATGTTCTAGAGAGTGAAGTATGTCACCACGATGCTGGCTAGAACGTAAAACGTGTTTCTACTGTCGTATGTTCCACAATTCTTTACCCTGAGGCCTGAGACATGTTATAGCATCTAGGTTTCATAGTCGGAAAACCTGAAAAAAAGAGTCAACTTGCAAGACGTAGGTATAGATGGGAGAATGTAGACTCCGAGAGATGTACTACCTCCATGTTCAGTGTTGGAGGTGAAGTCAGTATGTTTCTCCGAAACTTTTGTATCCACCTACGTGTCCACACGACGTTATAATCCAGATGATTAGCATAGACACGTGTATGAGGCTTATTCACATAATTAAAATTATATCTGTATACTGTCAGTTCGCTAGGTATAAGAATTTTATATTTGCTACAAAAAATCATATGGCCGTACATTATGTATGATATTTGAGGTTTTATATTTGTGTTTTTCTCCGTTTTAGTGCATTTACATTTTTCATGTGCTTCTTTCTCTCTCCAAAACGCCGTATTCTTGTCTTGCATCGTAGCCTGCATATCGCTATTCAGAACCGCAGGTCCACCTTTTGAACAAATTTATCACCAGACTCACAAAAAGAAAGAAAGAAGAAGTGGGAAATAATGTTCTGTTTTCTGAAGCTTTGGATATCATTTATCCCAACTACTTGCCGTGACAAAGCTGAAGTATCTGTACATATTGTGCGATCCTGGAGATGCTTCATGCCAATATCCTTGATACATGGATGGATTCTAGCATTGCATTTGACTCAACTTCTGAAGATTTAGTGTTATACTTTCGTATATGTTGTGTCTTCTGTCACATGTGATAAAAGTTCCTAACTTCGAACTTCAAATATCCTGCGACTTCAAAATAAAGAAAAGAACTCATATAGAAAGAAACTCAAAGCCAGAAAAACTTGAGTTCTTCAGATTTACATGTACAGCTCATTGAGTTTATGTAGGAGAGTCCTTTCTTGTTACAAACCCATTAATTTAAGGTTCCATAAGGCGGGATTTCTTAAGTATCTGAGCGTCTATCAGCTTCTCAATAAGGACTTTGATCCATGCAATCAATATATTATTAGCATACATCGAATGTCAAATTTCACGTTCTGTCTGCCAACATGGGTATCGAGTTCTAACTTCTGCAAGAGCATAAATTATAAAAACAAACAAATAATGGCAATGTCGATGTGGAAAGACTACGGTTATATTGCAGCGCATGTTGACATTCGTCTCTTCTACCTGACAGCCATGATGGCAAGGCACGCAAGGTAATTCGCAGTGCCTCTTCGCTGGAATTAAACTCTCAGCCTTTACTTCAGCATTGGTAAGCCGTCCTGCTCACCTCAATTTTCATATTGAACGTCTGTCACAACAAAGAAAACTTTGAAGAGGCACGTAAAGACGACAGTCCTATGTGATGTAGTGCGCTGGGGATCCATTCAAAGACAGGGCGTGATATTTTTCACACAATTTTCAATAATTATCATAAAGTAAAGAGTTTAGATAGAAGTTATGATAGGTGGTATGCTAATTTTAGATTCTATCAAAAATTTGAATAAAATTATTTAATCTTATTAATCTTCCAAGAAAGTTCGAATTGTTTTCGAATTGATACAGATGGGCACATGGAATCAGTAGATCAGTGGTTTTACTCGACTGAAGTGTAGTAGTGAAATTGATGGTCCATAGGACAGGAGGATGCAGGAAGAGTAATAGGACTGTGGGAGAACAGAAGCTAGAACGTGACTAGATTATTTAAAGCCAGCCCTTCCAAGGGCGTGACAACTACTGCAAATGGGGTACAAGCAAGGGGAAGCTTTCTTCTGTGGACGTACGTTTGGAATAACGTTCTTTTGCAGTGTTCTGTTCATTACAACTATTTAATGTGGCCATCTCCTTAGCGAGTTTGGTGTTTCAATATCGTTTACTCTGTGTTAACCAAGTAACACAACATACTGTGGAGATTTGAGAAGCTAGGCAATATATTTTGTTCGTACCTGATGTAGTATCTGCTTGTAAGGAAACTAAATACAAGATTACACCAACATTTTACGGAAGGCCATTTTGAAAGGACCTTATTAGAATGCAGTGTTAAGAAAACAGTGTGTCTTGATTATGAATTTCTCAGGACGAGTCCAAGAGTTATGTTCATTAGGCCTACTTGTTATCAGTAATCATCCACTAAGAGGCTTCCTATAGGTAAGAAACTGTAACAAGTAATCATTAAGGGATGTTTATTTTCGTTCAGAAGAAAAATGACTCGTTTTAACTTGGTACTTCATAGCTACGTAACATTTGAGAAAAGTCACAGAATGTAAAAGTACATAAATCATGGACTCTCAAACGATTTTTATGATTTTTTAAATTGAGCTGAAGACAGATCTAATTTTAAAACTTGAAAAAACAGATCAAATTAAAAGACAAAAATGTTTGTCTGATGTAAAGCCACAGGCGACTGCAGCGTATTTTGATAACCAATAACGCTGCTAAAAAGCGAGGAGGACTCTGCGATTATATTTTTTAGACATTTCAGTATGGAAAGGAATCTTCATTTCAATTAAATATAAATACTTTACCTTTCCGTGTTTTATTACTGCTTGAATCTTGATGGAATATGCTTTCGTGCTCTTACGCACACAGCATTATTAATTTCAGTCCTTCTATAGAGACAAATTGCCGGTAGAGGCATGAGAAAACGTCATCTCCAGAGCGCTGAGAAGAGGGTAGGTAGGCTGTTCCGCTTTGACTTCTAACGATTCTAACGTTCCCACCCGCTGAGAAAACACGAAATGGAAGGCAGAGAAAGCATTTCAGTACTTCTAAAATTCCAAGCTTCCAAATTAATTACGGTACTCAAAATTCTTTTGTAAAATTGGTTCCTCTTGCATATGCTCTTAAACTAACTGACGTTTGAGTAAAAAGCAATGCATTGGTATTCGTCAAGCTGTCAGAACTGCCAATTAATGTTATTTATATTCTGATTTCAAAAACTGAGGACTGAGAATTTTAATTCGATATAGTCGTATAATTGAGAAAAAATTAGAATAAATTTATCGTTCTCCAGTAAAAATTAGCGTTACTTTCTTCGACCATACTCCTTTTCGGTGATTGGTATGGAAATAAATATAAGATGCGATGACTAAACATACTTACATTTCAAAAAATGTATGATCTGATCTGTGTGAGATAGAATTTAGAAGTTAGTACGGGATTGCTTTGATGTTGAAAGCACAGATTGCGGTATTCTGGAGTGTCGGCCCCTCTAATATCTTGTCTGCTGTCGACGTTTCGGAGGAAGATATTCCTTTCGATACATGACGAAATTTTACACGACGCAGCACTCCAAGCAATCTTTTCTTACATTGCCCATAAAATCGTAAATTTCACGTTTGAAACATTTACTAAAAACGAGATTTTCATTTACTTGTGTTGTATTCAACAGAAAATGCTACAGCACACACACATCCATGGAAAGCCGATCGCTTTGATACGACAGGTTTGGAAGCTATTATCGAAAAGCCTCTTGTAATGTCGAGATAATAAGACGAATGGAAGTTCAGTCATATCAGCTTTGTATCCGGATTATACTGCACTTGATTAAACACTTTATCTGCGTCGCTATAGCAATTCTTTTGTGTATGCATTTCCAGATAACCTCGTGAAATATGAACGTCTCATTCAAATCGTCAAGATAAATGTTTCCTGAACTACAGTCTTTGCAGCTAATAAAAATGTTATCTTGTACGTGACATGCCTGCTCAACAGCTAGAATTTTTCTTGGTTCTTGCTTAAGTAGCAGTTCAATTTGGCAATATTGTGTGGAAACCCTTGCAGTGACTGTGCGCTGGGCATTGCTTTTTTGTTAGAAACGAAATTCCAACTTAAAGGGCGCACACACGCAAAACAATCCCGCTGTGTATTTCATGGATCTTTACACAAACTGTGTTTGACTTCGAAGCTCTTTGTGAATTGGTTCTTGTTTTTAAAATGAAACTTTGTACCTTTAAAATGCAACTATTTGTTTTATGGAACTTTACAAAACCATTTTTATGTTAATTTTAGTTGTAATTTAATATGAAATGGGTTATTTTCTAAGGATGAATGAACTTGTTAATTAAACGAAAATGTATTCTCAACGAGTCAGGGGTTTGGTGAAGCGATATCACATTTATGTCAACCAACGAACGCGTACGAACGCACATACCTGGCAAATTACCGTCCTTCTGCTGTCCGAATTGGCTTTCGTCCTGTTTATTGTCGCAGGACAGAACAGGACAGGTATCGAACGAGCCACGCCATTAACCCTATGGAACTGAAACTCGTCTAAATAGTATTTTTATTAACAATCCGTGCATGCGATTTCACGGCAGTGAGGATGATGATGAAGTTCATATGGGTTTTGGCGTCGTGTAAACTCGTCGGTAGATTTTTTACCCTCATTATATTGTAGGACCCGTCGTTTAAAATGGATATGTGTAATACAGCTCTTTACTGAGGAGGTTCATCTGCTCAAGTTCTTATTTTTATTCCTCCTAGTCTATAGATTAAATATGCATAACTGCCTGTGAGCTCAGACATGATTTTGCACTACGTCAGCTATTAATGGATGGTTCAAGGGGGGAGGGGGTGATGATGCCTGACGACTTTCTGTCAGTGCTCGTAAGTGTAGACCAATACACATTCTCCGTAAGAGTACCTCTTACACCTTGGAAGCTATCAATGGCTCGACATTAATGTCAGTGTAAAATCCTTGGAATGTGGATTGTTGTTTCAATAGAAAATTCCGTGTCTTTCGTCTATTTCCATACATATCAACCGTTTTCTGGCCTTCCTGTTTACTCGAACTCAGCCCTTAGATTTCCTTTTAGAGATATATAAAGGTTAAAGTGTACTCCGCGAATGTCGCAGCCTACAGACACTGTTATTGCAGAAAAGTCAGAGGGAACTTGGTATAAGCTCAATGTATTCCGAGATAGAAATAATATATATACTAAAAACAAAATAAAACATGCTCTGAAGATAGTGGTTTATTAAGATGATTCACCGTGAAGTCTGGTAGAAACTGCCCGACGTTTCAGAGTTGCTTACTGCATCGTTCTAATGATGGAAGCAGTTAGCATATCTGAAACGTCAGTCAATTTCTATTAGACTACACGGCACACTATCCCATTAGAATGTTTTCATACTCGTCGTCGTCAGAACCTCAAATATACTCGGTAATTTGTATATCAGTTCTCTTTTGCCAAGTCCAGCGGTGCTCAAAAGAGAATTTTTTTATTTATAATCTTTATAGACAAAACATAATAGAAGCGTTACAAGTGCACCGCACTCCGATCTGAGAGTACTGTAAAAATTTTGGTATTGTTTCGGGACGAAGAATGTAATTTTTCATTTTTCAGAGACTCTACTGGCCTTTCAGGATACCGGATGTTTATTTTAAAACGAGAACAAGCTTTGCCCCAATTTTCTACCCGCTCCTTAGCATTTCCTTCCGTTTTTTCGTTTCGTATTTTTCACGGAGTACTATTTTAGCTGCATGAATAATCAGTTCCTGTAGTTTCATGTCTCATTGCATGCACAGAGATGACACGTCTACGTGTCTGAGAAAAATAAAGAAATCAGCACAGCAGCTGGCTTTTTACTGGGTCACAGTCTGAGGTGTCGGTCAGGTGAATCAATACGCAACCACCTGCCCCTGTTCTAATGCCAAGAATAGAATTCGCCACCGATCGATGCTGACCTGGCCCAACACCAAATGTTAATAATGTTCTTGTAATTCATCCCTCGAATAAGATAAACGCTGTGCATTTCTTCTGGATGCAACTAGCGACACGCCAGTATGTCATCCTTATTTCCAACTACAAGGTGTTCCAATATCGTATGTGAGAACATGCAGTTCTCGGGGAAAAATTAGCCGTTTCAACTAGCGGTGTTGTAGAATAAAGCAGTGTTTAATATAAATGTAGAAGTATTTAGTTTCAATCATTTAATAATAATTTATGCGCGAGACAATATTAACAAAATTTTAAAAGTCCCGCTTGATTTAATTTTATGAGAAACGTGGTCTTCAATATTGCTGTTTTTTAATTCATCCATCTTTCAAAATTCTAAATGTTGTTATAACGTGTCTCGACATTATATTTAAAGTCCTCGTATCAACTTACTGAGGTTAATTGAAACCTTTGTGAATACACAGATTTTTAATTCATGAAGAAGCATCTTACACCTTGTATTTTAATAACATGCTACATCGACTGTTTGCTTCAGATGTGTAAATTTCAACGAAGTGGTTTAGCAGAAGGTAGCTAATTGACGTGAGGTGACACAGTATAACAGATAATGAATTTGCTTTTTTTTCGTCATAATTAGAGATGACTTCTGAATTCTGGGTTGCTAACTAGGTTCGCTAAATTTAGAGACACAAGAGTCTTATTAAAGTATTTGCGTTGTGGAATATGTGATGCTGAATTCAAACATTCTGTATTAATAATTTGTGAAAAATATTCTAATAGAATTGTAAACCATTATTTTTTGAAAGCCGAAGCGTATATTATATAAAACCAAGGTTACATGTACAATTATTATATATGAATTAAATAACTAAACTATATCCATGAAGCAGTCCACTCTGAGAAGCAATTGGCATTCAGCTAGTCAAGAAATTCCCCACTTTTTTTGTAGGAGCCGAAGGTTCATTAGCGTGTTGAGGAATGTCCACACAAATTTTGTTAATGCGTCGAAATGTGTATACGTTTAATGTGCATTTGAACAAACTGTCAACACTGTGATAAATTATATTACAGTAATTAATTAGTTTATAGTTACTTTTGAGAGTTGGGCCAGGATAATGACCTGAAACTGGTACTAAATATAATGTAGCTTAACACTACGTCACCCACCAATAATATGTATTGAATCAATGGTTTTACCAGTATAAGTAATTACGCACCATGCGGATTATATTTCCATGTTTTAATAATCATTTAAGTGTAGGCCTAATTATTTCCGTGGTTGTGTTTAACATTTCAATTACGAAATTTGTAGTTTTAACTTCCGCCTACTTTTACGAATTATTATTATTATTATCGTTATTACTTCTGTTTTCGATACATTTTTATTACTGCAGACTAACAAGGCAATTTATTTTGTGGGCTACAATGATAAAACAGGATCATGTTTCAAAATTAGTCTCATTTTTAAAACAGGACAGAAACAGGGTATCATAAGGTCACAGTCAGAGTTCAATAACTTTGAGATTGAAGAAAAGGGCTTTCACTCAACCTCCTTAAGCTCTTGTTAAGCCGTTTCCTTGGGGGAAAAACTCAAGGAAAATAATTTTCCGCTTGACATAAACTTTATGATTGACAGATAGTGACAGATTTCTGCCTTAAAAAATTCGCCTTACGTCAGCTCTCGGAAGTGATTCCCGCTGACTGCTGAGCTCCTCAGGAAGACGTTTCCAAGCCAATGGCATTATAGACGATGGGATAGGGGGGGGGGGGGCGATGATCCAGCTGCAGATCTGGCATCAACTTTACACTTTTCTATCTAATGTATTCTTATCTTCAATCCATCAATGCAAATATGTATTGATATTTTATTGCTGTCAAAGCCTTCGGAAAGCTTGAAATAAAGAACTGAGCAGAATAGGATTACCACTGTCAAAGATGAAATACCCCACTATTCATTAAATAATTGACTTGTGTAGGCCGTTGCCCCAGTCTTCAATCTGTTTCCTTTTCAGGGTTTCGTCTCATTAATGTATAGTTGACGTGTATAGGTGCGTTTGTCATGTATAAATGCTACCAATTCTACTTTAAATACCGGTAGTGTTAATGTAGATTAATTAGCAACAGTGAAAGCATTCGCCAACGAACAATTTACATTTCAGCTCTGGGGTTATTTGAGCATGTCATCTGAGTACATGGTGCAAGTAAGTAATAAATGGTGTGAAAAACAAGATGCCTGATTGAAAACCGAATTCAATCTTTTCCACAAAACCTCGTACGAGCTCCTTACAACGCGTTGCCCCTAAATCGACTCCATTTTGAATTTCCATTTCAAATCACGTTTCTCTAAACTTTGTTAGATTTTAAATGAAAAATATACACAGATAAATCGTTCTACAAAGAAGAGAATTTGTTTAAAGCTTCCGAAATTAAATATTACGTTTGTATTAGGTTATTGACATTTGTAATGATGTCATCACGAACGGCTACAGAATACATTGACTGTCGACATCCTCAGGGAGGTTTATCGATTGCGTATTCATCACCTGCCGCTGTAAGAAGTCGTAAGAGTGCGGTTGTAAAGTATCAATACGGACAGACCTCTTCATAAACACTGGAATGACGTCATGGATTCACCATAATTGTTTTTCCGACCGTTGTTGGCAGTGTTTGAACACACGCGTGACGCGCCTGTGTCTTCTTTCCGGCGTCGCCTTCTAGAACCTTCGGACGACGAACTTTGAGACCTCCCTCCTCTTGTCAGCAGTCCGTCACTAGTAATTGCAATAGAGCACATCCACGCGGCTTCATGGGAAGATGACTATGCAGTAATGGGTTTGGAACCCCGGAATTACTTCAGCGGACAACGAGATAAAGATCTCATTTCTTCAACTACTAGGACACCGAAAGACGCGACCAGCGGTCTGCATTTCTGCTTCGTATTCGGCAAGTCTTGGGTTCAAATCTCGACCCGGAGACTCACCATCTTGACTGTAGTTTTTCCTCAGTACCTTCAGACAAACGCCGGGATAGTACCGAAAAATGGCTGTTATTTGCCTTGGAACGCAATAAAACCTTCATATGCATTGAACCTTGAATGTAACTGCGAGCTGGTGGATTCAATTGAATTTCTTCTTAATGTGAATCGAATCTTGAGACCGTAAAGCAATAAGGGATTCTATTCAGTCTGTTAATCAGACCAGTTCTTTTGCCATGGTGGTTCTGGCCACTGAATTATTGGGACATTAGCTGAAATTGTAGCACGTCTACCTAGTTACTAAGAAGATTTCTACTTGTATTGAGCCATTACCTACTCTGACAACAGACTACGATTAATTGAAAACAAAGGCTTCTTCAGAGAGCCATGTTATGTACTGTGTATTTCCTCAAAGCTTCAGTTCTTAGAAGTGTTTTTTTTCCTTTATCATGTAACGGAATGGAGGTAACGCTAGATGTATGTCGTTAGTATATCAGTTTAGTCTCTCAACGTAAATACCTGAGCTAGCTCAATCCACTCCACATTCTCACAATATATTTGGTATCTACGTCATAGGCTCCAAAGTTGTATCTTTCCCTTCAGGATTTTCTGCCAGAATTTTGTGTGCTTTTCTTATGTCTCGTGAATGCTACATCTCTTTCATCATATTCAAATTCAGACTCTCACCAACATCGAACATAATCTGTGGTAACAAAATATCCGTATGACGGATATGAACAGAATCCCCTAAACTTCATCGACGTAATCCTAGCTGGAATCCTAACACAAGCCAGCTGTCGTAGGAACATAATTCTTACACCACACATCCGTCCTTGCCTCACTACTTCAAGTCTCGAATCTGCTTTTAGAAATCATGGTCGAAAATTCGGTAATTTATTATTCAAACTGAAAAACGAGAATGATTTATACTTGTTTTAGCTATGCGGGAGTCGAGACTCGCTCCTTCCATTTTCCTCCAAAGCATCTATTCTAAAAATAAGTGATTTTTTCCCTCCCCGGATTCCTCTTCTGCAAACGATCTAGCTTAGTGAGCCCGCCGTCGAGGTACATGCAGCCGGAGAATAGCTGGAACAGAAGGGGGCTGTGTTGACACAATCCCGACAACGGAGAAGCTTTCCTCTGCGATTGCTTGTCGTCGTTCGGTAGAATGCACTGATCTGTCGAAATGAAAATTCACGAATTGCAGAACATGCAAACTCTGTAAAACATGATAACAAAAACACGAGATGCCCACGAAAGGACTCTAAAAGTATCACGTGAAAAACATGACAGGAACGGTTTTAAATACACTTCGATTATTTAAGTAAATTAAATTAATTAAATTAAATTTTAGATGCATTTAAAGGCCCATGTAAGGAACTAATATTTCCACTTGTTTAACAGGGGACATTGAACACAGTTTCCTATAATATTTAAAGTTTCGAAGTTTTTGATAGCCTTCTACGAGTCTTATGCCTTGACGTCTAACCGCAATGCGACGTTTGTTGCAAACCGGCTGAAAACATTTGCCCGAGTTAGCAATAAAAAAAAAATTAAAAAAAACAGATAGAGAAGGCGTAAATTACAATCCCGAAAGGAAAAAAAGAGTTACTGGAAAATACAAACAGAACTAACTCCAGGCCTACACTTGAGAACGGACATATTTTTAACACGAACTCTTTTCTCTTTCCGAAGCACTTTCGTGATGAATTCACATTAGAAGTTCCGTTAACTGATTATGACAGTTTTAACCAGAAGGGAGGTATTCATAAAGATGGCATATTTCGACACGATGACAGTGTAACGGGGTGAAAAACAGGATTTTGTTGTACTCAGTTGAGCTTTGCAATGAAGAAGTGTTATGTTTCCTTTGAGATAGAAACTACACTTTTAAATATTTGACTATCTCCCGATTCAGAGGGTTAAATTATAATAATACTATGTAGGCTACGTAATACTCCACATTTATTTATCATTAGGATGGGACTAATATAAGAATAATTACTTTTCTATATATGACACGATAAATCGATAAAACCTCCACGTATTTCAGAAAATTCTCAAGTTCTGCGAGGTCGAGTTGCGCAGAATGTATTTTTTTGCGTCCTCAGACTTTAATTCTGCGCAACTCAAGACTTTTCAGGTACTTAGTAAGGGCACATGTAAATAGGGGCGTACGCAATGTAATTTGGGCAAAAGTACTTTCACCTACTGATGTAATAGCGCGTATTAAGAGGAAATGGTAACAGTGACGTTCCTGAATGATGATGTCGCGTAGTTAATTATTCCTACTGCTAATTCGGGAGGTTCTGGATTAAAATCTCGGCGCCGAAACCTGCTATTCTGGGTATATCGTGGTTTTCTTCAGTCAATAAAGACAACTGCAGGATTAGTACGTTGAATTTGGCCACGATCACTTCTATATTATTTCCAACTCATTCATTCTACTGCTACTGGTGATGACGTCAATGTGACAGAATGAAGGTTTGGCAAAAATGCCTGTTAAACGAAATGATGGGGTTTACTAAAACATTGCCGGTGCTTGAGCGTCGTCTTTTCGGATTAGAGCTCCTCGCTGCTGGAGTTCACGCTTCGGTTGCTTCGTTCAGTACAGGATGTTGATACGTGAGGACAGCGGCTCGGTGCGAACAATAACACAGCGTGGCGTACTTCATAATCTTTTCATTCCATTGGACAATACTGGTTGGAGAGGAACACGAAAAAATGGAAGGGACAGTGTTGTATGCAGAATTTTAGGGTTCGGGATAAGTTCCATAGCTCCGGTTTTTCTCGTCAGTTCCACGCACACTTTGTGCAAGCCTGTGATCTTTCCGAGAAATGAAAGAAAGATCAGAGCTCCACTCTTCTTAAAGTGTTTTAATCACATCGATTTTACTCTGCCCACATCTCTCCTCATCCTAATTCCATGGCTCTGACAGGTCAACGCCCCTTGCCTGATCCTTCCATTATCCTTATATAAATCATTCACTTCCTAAGGTTTTATGAATTGACGTTTTTATCGATACTCCACATTTACTACGGAATATAAGACGGAACACGACATCGAGCAGTTTGGACGCTTCTGCAGACAGCCGCGAAAATCGACCGCAATACAAGAGGGCCAAAGATTCTGTTAGGTCAGCTAAGCGTACGATACGTTTAAAATTTTGTTTTGAGCTTTTGAGGAAGGAATATCTGACACGCGTTTCTAATTTGATTGATCTAATCCATGCAACCTCGTTCCAGACACCTAGCAGCAAACGACTGCAAACTGTGTGGACTAGCAATCGATACGATAGCGTATTTACTCAAATCTGATATACAGAACCGCAACTCTGCAATGGCGTACATGCTTCTGTCTGTGGAAACGAGTATAATAATGTATATTTAAAACTCCCTAGCACAGAAAGCAGCAATAGATTTTTTTAACTATAACATTATTACGCTCAGAATAAGGGGCGAATATAAAGGAATTTGAGGCACAGAACTGTTTCCTCAATCGTTTAAATCACAGAAGTAACTTCATGCACCACTGCTTCATAGTCAGTAACTCTGCATTGCGTATGCGTGGGTTTTGCATAAATCTCAGTATAAACAAGGATTATTTTCTTAATCAGCACTTATCAGTTTAACTTTGTAGTGGTGAAGAGTTTTTCTTTCGTTGTGGACTGAATTATTAAATATTATTTAGACGAACTTCTATTTCTGAGAAAACATACTTCATAATAATGTATGAAAATTGTATCTTACTACACTGTCTTCTGGGTTGTTGCGCTGTGTTACATTGCATAACTAAGAAAAATACACAGAACAAAAAACTAGGACTACATTTCTATTATCTTCCACAGGAAATTTGTTTATCAAAAATGTTTTTGTCAGGTTTTGTTAAAAGTGATAGTTTTCACTACCACTTACATTACGAAGATCGTCTAAACAACATTTAAGAATTTATTCCTTGCCGCGAATGAAAGAATACTCTTTACCATTACATAGATCAACTGGTTAATGCTGTTTAAATAAATAATCCCTATTTATACTGAAAATACAAAATTTAGGGTTGCTGATTGTCGAAGCTGGTGGTATATGCAGCTGCCATTGGACCTTAAAGGGTTAATACGTACAACATCCTCTCTTTTAATCTTTGGTGACCGAAGCTGGAGTAAAGATTGTTTCCTAGAGGTCATCGCATGAGATGAAAGTGGAGCAGGGTGGGGTTAGCAGTTCATTGATTGATTGCAAAAGAGATGCAGGTACTGGAGACGGGCGGTTGCCATAGAGACGTCAGCTTGCAGGCTCCGCCTATCTGCCTCACCCCGTTGCCACTACACCCGGTTTGACCATGCCGAGACGTCCGACCTTTCAAGCTAACCTAACGGAAATTCTCCTTTCTGGATTTACATTCCCTGTCCTGTCATGCACATTCGTGTTTACTTGGCTTGAAAACAACCCAGCATATCATGTTATCGGTTTTCTGAAATTTCGTTAAGTTGGATGAATTTCGTTTTATCCTGAATTTGATATACCTTCCTCAGATTTAATTTTCGTATCTTTCCCTCCGTAGATAAATTTCCGGAGTCGGGCAGTTAACACACAAATCATAGCAGCAACAGCTCGTGGCGAGCGTATTTTGAATTATAATTTATCCAGACAAAAGCAAGTAATCACCCACCCCGAGAGGGCACTGAAGTCTCTGGCTTGTAAACTGAATGGTGAGATCCCATAGCAACACGTTCTGTTGAATGAACAGCTCAGTTTCTATTTTACTTACCGATAAAAGTCGTGTATATTAATTTAGTTAGTACTGTTATTATTTCGCCGTATCTGTCCACGAGCCAATGTAAAAAATTGTCCCTGAAGCACATTACGTTAAAATTAATAATGACCTTCAGTATTAAGATCACTTCACAATCTTTTCATGTTGTGGCTTTCCACTGTTACTGAAACTACCTTTCTCATGTAATGAGGTGTTTGCTTACGCTAATCTCTACTGCCTTCGCGTGCTACACAACCAACTCGCATGTCGTTCATACGCTTGAGCACTGGTCTATAGCAGTGGTATTCAAACTGGGGTACGCGAAGACATCTTAGGGGGTACGTGAAATTTAAAAAAAAAATATTATTTTATGATAAACACTGAATAATCAGTAATGTAATTTATTTAATTTATTTTAAATGTATATTATATACTATAACTTGAATTATACGCCAACAACTTTTGGGGTACAAAGTTGAAGAGAAATTATATCTGGGGGTACGTAAACAAAAAATCTTGAATACCACTGGTCTATAGGAACATGTGGGCCTTCGTTTCCAGATGCTTGTCTTGAAGTAGAAAAATCAAACTGAATCATCTAGTGATTTATGAGTGCACTATATATTAAGACCGTGGAACATTTACATGGCTTAACTGTTTTATTAGGTACGATATTTTCTTCTTTATATTTCCTCTTATGTTTTAGTAGAACTGTTATTTGTCTATGGAATGTTAAAGGAAATTACGGTCTGGAAGTCACCAACGTTAGCGCTGGTTTCCTCAATGTACGCAGCGATGGAATGTGTTCCCTGACAAAGCGGAGTGTTTCACTCTGATCTGTGTTGTTGATAATGTGTTCAATATTCTGACGGTGGTTTCCAACACGTCAAGCTTCGCTACATAATCTAATTTAATCTTCACAATGCAGAACACCAAGTCTTGTGTTTCTGTGATACCATAATATATGTTTAAAAACAGATGGGTAGCGTAATGTTGAATTTACACTTGAGAGCTTAATCTCAGTAACATACATTCTGATGTGATTGAATAAACGTTAAAAATTCATGACTATTTAAAGCTCTGTCAGTATGAAACTTAATAAATTGGCTGGGAATGGACGAAACTGCTTCTAGATGTGGTACGCCCTGAAGTAGCGTCATGACGTCATGACGTAATTACCCCTAGCCCAGCCTCAGAGTGACGTAACGTTTCTGCATAAATCTCGAACGTAACTGACTAAATATTTATCCGAAATAAACGTGTTGCGAATGAGGATTATAGAGAAAAATAAAAGCCATTTCATGTCCATTAAATATTTGTACAAACCTTTCGATTTTCGAGATAGGCCTAAGTGAACAAGTTTATTTTATGTGTGTCATCGATCTCATAAATCGATAACCAATGGACTGACCATGATCACATTTTATATCGAAGGTCCTTGCTCATCGGCACAGACTGATTAACGCAGAATGTGTCTGTACGTGTTTATATGTATTTTTGCGCAAACGTGTTAGAGATGTAATCTCTTAAACTTTTAAAGCTTTCACAACGCACTGTGTTGTTCAGAATTTAATTTAGCAGAGTAGCCATTTATGAAAGTGAAAGAAAATTACAACATGTTCACCTCTGTGATTTATAATCCCACGTCTGATTAATGGCTGTGTATTTAGTATCATCAACGTTATGAACTTCTCCTTTGCGCCTGTAAATTAGATACATCATACCGAAATTACACTTCTTGTATTAGTGTTCTCGTGATTTGTCCTCATTCATCCAGATATATCATGGTTCGAACTCCAGTCCCGTACTTTTCCCTATGCAGTCTCAGTTCCCACCCGAGAAAACTCCACTTCATCATTGATCTAGCGAGATAGGACGAGAGGTAAATCCTCTGTGCGTTTTCACCACCTTCTTTTCCATATTCCATTCCTTTTCCTTGTTCAGGATTCTGCCTCGACTTTCCTAGAACGTGGCCATTACCGCCCTAAACCAATTCCTAGTATCAGGGGTGTCAATTTCAAATCCCGAGAAAGAATTATATCATTTTTTATTTAAATTCATTGACAGTTAAGTATTATATCGTTAAAGCCGAATGGCAACTATATCTACCACCTGCTTTAATAATCGGCAACTCTGCACTTTGCTCACAGAATGTATTTATGCATTTTATATGGTTCTCAGAATAAACAGCAATTATATACCTAAACAGTATTAACCAGTTGATCTTTGTAATGGAGGCGCGTATTTTCTTTGCGGTACAGACTGGATCCAGTTCTCCTCGGATACGTTAGTACTTCTGAATACCTTCAAGACATATCTACGCTCTTCCTAGGCCAATGTTAAACCACTATCACTTCAAAATATACCCTCACTCCAATGAATTTGGAAGTAAACATCATCAGAAGTTACACAACAACAGTAATTAAGTTTTAGTTTATAAGATTATAATTTTAACTTTTAATTTTACACCTGAAGATGGTTCAATGTAACCGAAACATGTAGTAAAAAGTTGTACCAAATATGTAAATGATATTTTAATATCTTATGTATAATTTTATTTATATACAATTGTGATTAGACGGAAAAAACACGAATAATTAAAAGTTATTTAGATAAGCTTGGGATTCAAAAGGCTAAAGAGTCATGTGAAATGTGCTTAATCAGACAGTTCAATACAAAATCTCTCTAATTTAAACTTGATACTTATTATATTATCTATAAATAATGATTAGATAAGTTCTCTGAATACCGCACAGAAAATGTATGTGTCCGTTCCATTATTTTGTCGTATTCAATCAGGGAATGCTGGCTTCTCTACGCTGCTACCAAAGTTTTGTTTGAATTGTAAATTAGAGATGCCAATCACAAAATGTAATTAACACATTGTGCACATCCCACTAAAAAATGTATTAATTTGATACGCGGTTTGTTAATACGAAAATACTATAATTTCTCTTGTAACTGACATGTTATATTTATCCGGATTTTTTTGAGTAGAAATATGATATCTCAGTTTCCGTCGGTTTTAGTAACTCGTCGGTATGTGGAAATTGTGTTCCACGTATCTTGTTACCACCGCCTCAGCTGCTGTGCATCCAATTCTTTACGCGATTAATGAATTATAAAACCGAAAGTTTGTACAAATTATGAAGTTCCACACTGTTATGCAATTTTTATCTTTCACCTGTTTCTTATATCCTCCTAGGTTTAAGTATTATTCTTAGTACCCTTCCCGAAACATCGTCAGTGTGTATTTACTCAGTTTCAGAGACCAAGTTACTCATGTAGACCAGTAGAAAACAAGAAATACAGTTATATTTAAGATTTTATTTTAATATAGAGCTGTGAAACATTATTTAATAACTATAATTAACTCGCTAGAACTAATTCAGATATAGAAAGCTGTTATATCAATTGTTTTGAGATGTTAAATTCGTGTACGTTTATATTCGACTTCAGACATGTAATTTAACACGGAAATACCCGACGTTTCTGGACTGAGGGAATGAGTCAGGTCCCTGGGAAGTACAATAGTCTCTCACGAACAAACATAGGTCATTTCTAGGACTGGTGTATTAGTAGGGGCTCAGTCGAACAGGAAAGAGATTAAACCGACGACAAGAAGGGAGAAGTCACGTGAGAGATAAAATAAATGGCTAGTTATTTTCCACTCAATTTCGATCTGCCCATTGTTCAACACATAACAATTACCTTACTCCTCCTTACCCCAGCGATCGATTAAGCTGAGCCCTTTACAATTATATGACGTTTTGATCGATTTCTGAATGGTTTTTGGATAGAAAGGGATGGGTAGAGACAGCAGACACATTCATTACAAACTCAGTCCAAACCCTTATGTGCGTGGTACATCCCTGTGTCATCACGATAGTAATTTAGTCTTACAAAATCTTGTGAATGATTTGGAAGTGATTAATGCCAATCTCAATTACGTGTTCGGAAGGTACTACCATCAAGATATACGAAAAAAGCCACCGACTTTTTAAATTAATTGGTTTGGCATCAGTCCGTTGTTTTGCAAAGACGTGAAATTTCGTCTGTAACCCTAACGTACATACATAAATTGAGAGCGAGATTTGAGGTTCTCACGGCGGTCAGGATAACGCTGTTCTTCTGGATTGTGACGCAGTTTAGACCCTTAGGTAGATACCAACGTTTCGGAGAAAAATACTGTCTCCATCTTCAGCCCTGAAGATGAAGGCATTATACACCTTTAGCCCTAATATTATAACATTTGATTCTCAAAGCAAGAGATTGAAAAATTATTAGGAAAACGTGCTCTTTAAGCTGTTGCAAACGTTTTTATCTAAAATAAATCACAATGAAAATGGAGAACATAAGCTTGGATTTCAGCCGATTTTAAATAAAAGTTAATTACTTTTTAATAAGCACGAAATTGTTGTGTGATTTTAGAGGAGTCTCTGCTTTCCATCACTGTCAGTCGTACGTGTGCGCTGTTAATTTCCTATAGGATTTTCAATTCCCTTTCATATATCACGCTGCATTACGCGACTGGGTTGATTTCTGTAATGTTATCTGCCCTGCAGCAATTGCTCACACGTATCGAAAATGGATATAACAGAATAATCTTCACGTTCTACGCTGCTGCATGTTTTTTTCGACACTAAAAATTGCCCATAGATTAAAATATAAACGCTTTCACTCACTCAATTTTATGAAAAATATGATTCTAGCATTCTAGTTACTTTTCATTTCCTTAGGGGCCTGTAACAAGCTTAACTACTCTTTAGGGAAATATTTCAGCTATTGGATTAGGTTCTGTTCAAGTTAACCCCCATTTGAAGTTTTGTTATTTTTACCTGCGAATTGTCATTTCGAGCAGATTAATAAGTATCGTCTTCTACGTTGAAGCTTGACATTGTGGTTCTGTTGTCTTCACAAAGACATTTACATGACATGTGAAAGAGGAAAATGAATGAACAACTATCAGATTTTTATTTAAAATGACTTCTCTCTTTGCCATCGCCGGTTTTGGGGCCAACCCCGTAGTAACAATATCTTGAAATAAACCTCTAAATTCAAATTATTTTTAATTTGGAGATAACGAGTTTTTCCCTTTGTGTTGTAGTTTTTAATTATAATAAAATAAATACAGAAGGAGACGTTTTATGTAATGATACTGCAAAATCTGGTAACACTTTTTGTGTGGCAATTAACCATAAAACAAAATTTGAGATTCCTTCTGTATGTAAACTAAATGAGAAATGTTTTATGACGGATTTACACATCCCCCGCACACACACGGAGAATCTCATAACACATAGATCCCTGCAGGAGACTGTTCTGAAAATAGAAATATGTAATGCACTCAGAATGTAACATTTTAAGCCGTAGATTTCGTAGAAAAAGAAAAAAAAAACTAAATATAGAACATTTGTATTTTCCATAAATGTAGGATACCTAAAACCAAAATTGCATCTCGTGTTTTTTCCTGGTTTTATTCAACCGGTTGCTTTGCAGACAGGAAATATGTTAATATATCTTAAGGAAACCACCTACAAAATAAGATGCTTATAACAGCTATAAGTAATCTAAAAATTATATGACATAAAATACAGTTAAGATGGCTACCGGAGCATCTAAGGACCAGATTGTAAGATTGGGTAGGAGACGACAGTAAGAGTGGATTACCAATTTATCTTCGGTTCGCAGATGTGACCTGGATGTCTGGTGCCCAAAGTGACTGATAGCGGACAGGATTCTAGCACATTAATCCTTCTGCAGTCAACAAGACAGCCGCCTGAGGTTTTGCGGAAGAACGTAAGTATCACTAAGCGAGGAAATTAATTCTGTGAACAGAAACGGTAGCTGAACGGTAGCATATTTAACGTATTTCCGTATGTAAGCTTTTAGCAATTTTAGGATCAGAGAAACAGGTATTTCTTCCTGATTGTTGTTTTATGTTTCATAACTTGTTCTTCTGTCAGTAACCCAATTTCAGATTTACATAATTTAGAACGTTATTTTAGGTGATATCTCAGTTGGCTGCTGAGAGACATGTCGTAACCAGCACACAATGACGCGAACATTGGGAATAAATACCGTGTCCTCTAGGCGGTCACATCTCAGGCGAGAATTTCCAAGTTTTACCTTAGGAAGTGATCAGGAAGCTCAGAGTACCTGTTTGTAATACGTTCATATTGATATATTAATCTCCCTTGCATGTACTTTTAGGCCTACATTTGATCCTTTAAAACCTATTGGTGACTGTATGTACATACCACCTGTATTATTAATCAGTTACTCTGAATTATGCCAACAGGGCGTGTTTATGGGTTTAGTATAATTCTCAGAATAAGCAGCTATTATTTCCTAAAACAGCATACAATTTTATCCTTAGTAGAGACATGTTGTGTTTCCTTTGAGGTAGGGTCTGTGCATTTAAATATCATTTAGATAAACTTCGGCTTCAAAGGGCTGGCATTGTGGCATTCTGAAAAGTATGTTGCATGACAATCTTGATGCCATTTACAGTGATAACGTGGTTCTGAAAACATTACGCGTTTGGTTTACCTGTTCTAGGAATTCTATAATCGGGATAATGACATTGTATTCCGAACGTGAGGTTCTATATGTAGATATCAGGGCGGAAGTGCGAAAATCGTCAAAATACAGAACACTGAAATGAACAATAATAAACATGGCAACCGCTATGTCATATTGCGCTTTCATTATGCCATGGGAATTGCTTTCCCTTTGATCAGTTCATGCTCACAAAGATCTGCACAGAAATAAGATAACACATCCAACTTCTTTATTCAGTTCACCCTGTCATAGTTCCAACCCGCATATAGTTGCAGTTTTCCCAGTTTAGTGTCAAAAGGACTGTTTTAAATGAGCAATGAAGTCGTCAGATTTCTGCGGTATTAACAAGAGCCTTAATAATGAAATGGAACGGGTAATCACGTTGTGGAAAATGTGTTAACAAGATTTGTGTCTATGTTACAATGGACTGCTTTGTATGTAGCTACACAGCATGTACTAATATCATGAAGGTCTGGTTTTAATGAAGCCTTATGCTTACTAAAATATCTTGTGTATTTATTGCAAACTATATGAACCGTCTTTACTTTAATAACATGTGTTAAAGTTCACATCGGGCTTCAGACTTGGCCTCTCACTCAGAAGGAGGAATATTATCCATGATTACTGCGAAGACTTTATTGTTATTAATCTTACAATTAGGACTACAAATGTTTGCTATTGAATCGCTTAACTAGCTCCACGGAACAGTCTTTCTTGAGAACACGATTTTCCCTGAGCTCATCAAAAAATTTCCAGGCTATTAAAAAACCGCACATTCATTACCGTGTTCACAACAGCCCACAACCGGTCTCAAACTTGAGTCACATGAATCAAGCCCACATAAAAGCACCTTACTGCCTCAAGATCCACTTTAACATTCTCCCTTCTGCTCCTAGGTCCTCCTTGTGATGACTTTCCAACAAACATTTTGTACGCATTTCTCATCTCCCCACGAGCTCTACGTGCCTCACTTGGTCATCCCTGCAAAAACAGACTGTGGAGTTTCTCACAACTTCCTGTAGTTTTGTCGAACAAAACGTGTATCAGTGAGGGGTCTGTGGCTTTCACTACAGTCGCAGAACTCCTACTCTTGAACGTTCCATTCGACGGTTTCTCGGAACACATATCGAATAGCTTAGATATCGATACCGAATTGCTTGGCAACATGCAATTGAAATATGTGAATGCAGTGAACGGAAGTAGTGTACAAACGCCGAACGTGCTCACGAACTGGGTTCAAGGACCTCGTACTTGTGTGAATGGTACGTTACATGCATAAATTGTAGGGTTGAAAAAATTCGTTAATTGCACTGGAGTCCATGCCGTAGCATTCCAGCATATTTATTTCGTTTAGGAAAATAAAAAAAATTAAAAAAGAGCCAATTTATCTGTCATTGATTGATATATTATTTACTTTGAACATATGATATTTTCACCAGCACATATGAACACATTTTTGTTACCACTAGCTTTAATTTTAAAAAAATTGTTAAATTTCTAGAATATAAACGGTTTATATTCTGGGTTTTATAATCTCTTCATTTATTTATGGTTATTTAACGATGCTCTCAATATGTCACAAAATATAGCGTCGAATGAATGAATAATGAATTTGAAGGTAGGCGGAAGGAAGCGGTCGTGAGACCTAATTTAAGGTAATATATTAATATTTGCCTGGAGTCACCGTGGAAAACCACGAAAACTCTCAGTCAGGATAGTCGGTCTCCGGTCTGACACGTGAAGCTGTAACCTCCCGAATACAAAGTAGGGGTGCTAACAAATCGACCGACGAATTTCACAAACGATGGTTATTCTTAGTATCTGGAGAAAGATGTCCATGCTTGCTGTCGGTATCCGTTTCTTGGGCATATCTTGCTATCTTTGAGGTAGGGACCCAATATTTCAGTAATCACGTCTCGTCACTGTTGAAATTGTCAAATTATGGTTCACTAGTTCTTACTGCCAGAGAATAATTATGCCTCGCCGATTTTTACAAGTGACATTCTCACGACCCCCTTAAAATCATCGTCCGTATCGTGTTATGACTTTCCTATCTTTTTCATTTTCCGCTTCAGAAATGTTGCCTTCGCTCCACCAAACATATTCTATCCGTCTTTTCATAAACTTTGCTTCTTTTATTTATTCAAACAGCTCATTACAATTTCACATCCTATAGAATTTTCTTTTCTTTTCTAGAGTCAACGCAGATTATTTATTCTTTTGTTATAAAATTTATTGCTGTTCTATTCGTTGGCACTGCGTCACGTATAAATTGTCTCTCTCCTTTGTATAAACGACTGTTACATTAATGAAATTGCCTTCCTGTATAAAAAGATCACTAATATGTTAAAAGAGCATCCGTGTTGTTTGAAGAAGACTTAACTAGTACTTAATTAACATTACGGATATTTACAATATCAGTAAATCTTTCTAATTAAACCTGGTACATAAGCAGGAAAAGAAAAAATAAGGAACATTTCGAATTTAGTTCTATGAATAGTTTAGTTTAGATATTCTCTAATTCTATGTAGAAATTTATTAATGAATATGTCTGTGTAATCAGTTCCCAACACATTTCAGGATTATAGTCCTTTGTAGCTAATTATTCTCTACAAACCAATATTCCACCCTTGTCATGTGTTGGTGTGGCATCTCTTGTCACTCACCAAGATCTACATGTTATACGTCTTCTCAGCACCTTTTCGTCATAACCCTTATTGATTATGATCACAGTTACGGAACTTGAGCAAAACCCAAGATAAAACTTGAACCTGTTTGATCCGTACGTATAACTTGACTCATAACGTCCAACAACGTTACTTCTAAGTTTATGTTTCAAAGAAGTTTTCTAAAAGAACTATACATAAGCTAGAAATACCTTCGGGTTGGCTCAGTATGGCATTTCAGGTGCTTTATCGACGTATCACCTCACTCAGTTTGACATTTTTCAGTATTTTTTGCAGATGAATCACAACACCATTTGTCTTTAAATCTTAAATACTAGCACGCCTTTATGGAAGGAGAGACATCTAGTATCGCTATCTACAGAAGAAGTTTACAATTCCAGAAATAAACACAAATTCTTTGGCAGTGGGTGTGAGTGGTGCTTATCCAATTTATAATTTTCACACATTAAATAGATGCCTCCACAGTTCATAGAATTCCGCATACTGTCGTATGCCAGCAGACATAAATTCTCCTCTTTTGCTTTCAGGGTAACGAAACTCTGAACTCAACGATTCACAAAGTTCATGTTATAAATTAGTGACCTCCAGTTACCCCATATCACATCATAGGGTCGCCAAGAAGATAACTGGGAATTTCTATAGGTCTTCGTGATAAATGTCTCAGGGATAGATCATTGTGTTCTATGAAATATGGACCCTTGTTAATGTGAGTGTGTGCTAACAGGCGCAATGTTGTAACGGAGCCAATGTCACATGATCCAATGTGACATCCTGCAATCTTTCACGCCAAAGAGTCAACGTCATCCATTAGATACTTTGACAGCCCATCGCATGAAGTGTAATACCAAATGTGTAATATGAAGCATCACAGTCTACCAACTTATGAATAAAAATAATTATGTATGCTATAACCTGCAATTATCCTCCAACGCAGGTGAAACAGATGTTGTTCCAAATTGCGTATTATTTGCAACACCCAAAAAAAAACCTGTTTTTCACCGTTTTCGGAAATGTGTTGCACTTGCAAATCCGGAATAAGGATTAATATTTCACTCCATTAAAAAACTGAGGCATTAGAATTCCTTTCAAATCTGATATCGTGATAGCGCATTAATTATCCGACATATTAAATTTAAGTATTGAGTCCAGAAACCGAGTTTGTTCGGAACACTCTCGGTTGTCCCCCATCCCTTCAGCCAGAGTCGTCATTCCAGATAGGACGTCCGCTGCCATAACATTCCCCCCCTTACAACTTGGTTGTAATTTAATTACTTGGGGTTATTTGAAACTCAGCTAATTACTCTGCTTCGTGTCCCCCTCACTCAGAAAGCTCATTAAAATGTTGCTCTGATCTACAGTTACCTCCTACTATCTTCATATCTTGCAGACTAATAATTGTAAGGATGTGTGTACCATCGTCTTTTGTGTTTAAGTTTATTCAACATGTTCGCTTTTATTCAATATCGTATTTTTTGTATATGTCAAACACCTCTTTATTGAACGGAGAATTAAATGTTGGTTTGATAATTTGTGTGGCTTTACTGAGCGTATTGTTCCCCCATTTTCTGGCTTTTTTGTATTTTAACAAAACTGCCTCCTTATCCTCTTGGACACGCAGCGATTTTAACCATATATCTTACAATATTTATTTCTGAGAACCAATTCTGACTAAAACATATGGTTCAATTGAAAACGTTAAGATGACTGTCTTCTGGGTTGTTGAGCCGTATAGTCTGGCGGACGTTTACCGACGTTTAAGAGATGCTTACTGCCGACATCATCACAACCCTGATGTTTCAGGCAGCAAGAACCTCTGAGACGTTGGTAAATTTCTACCGGACTACACGGCTTTACAACCCAGAAGACAGCCATCTACGTACTCACCGCAGTGAGGAAACGTAGCTTTAGTCACTGGAGCAGATGCTGGGGAGAGTTGAGAGACAAGTGGAATGAGATTTCAGGAAGCAAAAACCAGAGCATTTGAACAGGCATCTGGTCCACTGGAGCTACTCAAGCGATGTTACTACAACGTGTTACAGCCTCTTAAAGCCGTTATCTCATACTCAGTTTGGTGATAAAACACGATTCAGTTATGAGGCAGGTCGTCACTCACGAGAAGTGTGACACCGCGTTGCAGTGAATCTTACGAACTTATAATTACAAAAGCAGGCAAGTGTACCCCACAGAGCTAAACTGAACGAATCTGGTCGTAACTGGAGGGCAGATAATAAATACACTGTAGGGAACATTTTCTTTATTACTTTGCCCACCACATAGATTTTCAACAAAAAAGAGAAAACAATATGCAGATTAACATTGTGAGTGTGTTTATCCGCTGGTGTAGATTCCCACACTCGCTATTTTACGCTTATCAGCCAGTAAAACATTTTTGGAAACTTATTCGCGTAATTAAAATTATTTACACGTTCATTTATTTATTTATGAACTATGGCGTGAAGATATTCTTCAAGACATGGTCTGGTGACGGGTCCAAGTGAACTCCGTGTTGGTCCTTAGAGCTCAAACTAAAGCGGAAAATTTACTGGCTAGTTGAGTGACTGTTGGCATCTTAAGAAGGACTCTGCTCTTTTGGGTTAGTAGGTATTTATTTCGGGGACATGACATTGTAGCAACGCCGCTCAACCGGTGGTTATTTCTTTGTCTGTCCGGGAATTCCAATCCTTGTATCGAAATTTTCACTGGTTGTGTCGCGGATCTTTCTTAACTAGCGATTCCACAGCTTTTTCAACCTTCTTCCCAGGTGTCCTTCATCTCAGAAAACCAGTTCCAGGTGGTAAATGTTTGGAAAACCGCTGATGCGAAGCCATCAGAGCAACAAAAATCTTCCAAGAAACATGCCATGGATCAGAATCCTTCTCGAGAACCTGTATCGAAAAATTTCCCAACTTTTGTGGAACCCTAAATTAATTAGTGTGTTCCAAATTTCCACCCACTGTTATTTGTCCTCAGTCATGTGAATCCTTTTGACACTCTCACATCATATTTCTTTAAGATATATTTTAATATGATCCATCTACAGTTACTTAAGGCTTTCCGACTAAAACTCTACATTTATTGTCTCTCTCATATGTGCTACATGTCCCTTGCATCTCATTACTCTTGATTTGGTCTGGTCACCCTAAGAGAGTAATTGTTTGAACTGTACGACTACAAATTATGAAACTCATTATTACGCATGTTTCTCTGTCCTCCTGTTACCTCCTTCCTCTCGGGTGCAAATATCCTCCTCAGCACTTGTTCGCCAAACGCGTTCAATGTACGTGTTTCTCTAATTTGAAAGACCAAATTTTAAACACGTATAAAGAAGATATTTTAGTCGAAGTTTGAAGGTGTGTGACGATGGTGCGTTGTACTGTGTAAAACTTCTGCTTTGGACTTGTCCGTCGTCTAAATTATAAAACTACAAGGTTTCGAAAGCTGAGTTCTGTATTATTTTGGGACCGCTGGTTAAGCCAGCCTCAGCCCAGTTCTGAGGCCAGCTCAACCAGGTGAATTTGATGTCTGTGAACTAACACATCATATATTTATGCAATGTTGCGTGTATTGACTGTATTAATCATTATACAGCGTTGGATATTTTGGTATTCTGAACACTTTATGGACTTATACATAAGTCCAGACGGCGTTACAGCAAAAGACTAATGTCAATATTTGACCGCCGTGATAACTTCAAATCTTATATCTTGCATCCTTGTTAATGATAATGCCATGTTAGTGTTCAGACAACTTCATATGTGTGATGTGACTGGAAGGTAAAGTGAGAACATACACAAGATGGGATCGTTGAAAGAGCTTTCGGACAGTGACGTAAGTCCAGGAGTATGTAATGCGGATGGCGCCGTCTGCAATGTGTCACTGCTCAACTTTTAGCAGCCTAGCACATAGCATTTCCACAATGACGTCAGTTTTTTTCCCCAGCAGATGGTTAGTATGTAGATACAACGCACAGAAGGAAAGGAAAAGGAAAATGATGACCTTCACAGTTCAAAATCAACTGTCTCAACAGTGACAGAGATTTTTCATAAACAGTCCGAACCGAATAAAATCTGAATTTCAAATATGCAAAGATCTAAATTGAATAAGGATAAATATACAGTCTGATAAGCTACATAAACACAGTTTATATTAGCAGTGAACGTAAGACCCATGTTTCGGCGAGAGGGTTTCTCTCGAAATAAAATGAAAATTCCAAATGCAATTCTATATATCTGGGAACAACAACAAGGATTCGAAATTATATTTTCGAATAAGTTATATAGACAGATAAAATTTCTAATGTATATCCGCAATCTTTAAAATTCCCGTATAAAATCTATAAAAATCTACAAATTAAAATTTACAAAACTACAATGTTCAAAACAGAATTCATTCTGAAACTGATAGAATTATCAGAATGGTGAATAGGCCCATCATGAAATCTGTGCCCACACGAGACAACTGGGAACCTGAGAAACGCTGGCGTATTTCAGTGCCTCAAAGACGGCTCGAACCCGCTATCCTATTTTCAACTTGTAGAGATCGTATGTATGAGCATACACAGTGAAATAAATTCAGGCTTCCTCGTTAAGTTGCTATTGGAAGCGTGGCATACTAAATTAATTTTATTAACCTCTATCTGATGAGCATATTTTTCTTTTCCGATATTGAATGCAAACGAGGTGTTATTCTGTCTTAATGTTCTTGTTGAAGCCACATTCATGGAAAAGGATCAACGAAGATTATTTATGCTTTTATTGAAGTTGAGGAAAAGAATACGTATGTTTTCAGAACAGTGTCGTTTATTTTAATCTACCGGTATGGAAAATTCCAGGGGAGATTATTCTTATATGACGGCTTAAAACAAAACAAATTGGTAAGTGTACCGCAGAGGGTTAATAACTTTCCACATCTAACACAACTTGAGGCGTCTTGGTTAAACTTCTTAACCTGGGGCTAAGAAAACTCTATGGAAAGGAATGTTCAAAATATGTTTTATCCTAAACGAGCGAACTCAGTTCGATGATGCATATTTTAGAGCAGGGCACGCCAGCCGTATTCCCACGGGCGCCTTTATGCCCTCGGAATGTTTTGGGGTGCCCCCGAGAATTTTACAATATTCATACGGAGTTTGAAATGTTTGCTTTTCAATTGTCTGATATTTGTCACATTCTCGTGTAATTTATTATTGAGCCAGGTGGAGTATCGGATGCGAGAATTCTACATAATTTAGTCATTTCAGTTCCCACAATTCTTGATCGGTTGATTCACACGGTGTTACTTGTAAATACTAAGCTCCTTCTAGTTACACTCTACGTGTCAGTTAAATTGTCAGTGAAGTCTAGAATTCACGATGAACTGAATGTTAAGGTCTACACTGATGGACGATGGAAACAACTAATCCTCGCAGAGTGCTGCATATTCGGGTGATCCCGGGTTCAAATCTCGTTCCGGTGGCCGTGGTTTTCTTGAAACCCTCCAGTTAAATCATTATTCACTTATCATCATATCATTGAAAGCTATATAGTCTGACCCACTGACTGTCGTTAAAGAAACCATAAATAAATAAATGAATAAAAGAATTTTGGTGAGATTTGATCCTTCCAGGGTCACGAGGAAGGTGATGTTATTTTGGCATTTGGCACCGTATAGACTCGTTGGTAGATGCCAACGTTTCGGAGAGAAACTGCCTGCATCTTCAGGGCTAAGGATGGGGATTCTGTTTCTCGAAAAATTTGGTATATGTCTGCGAGTGTACAGGACGCCAAAACCCGGAACATCGTAATCAGCTTCGCTTTTGGGAGATCAAGAATTATTAAGTAAAGTAACAAATAAATAATCTCAGTGGTACAGACAGCTTCACGAAACAACCAATAATCTAAAAATCTATTATTATCACATTATGAAGGAAATACGTCACGCTTTGTGGGTACGGAGAGAAGCGGTTTGGACACATCCGTCTCCGCCACTCGCCGCAAGACTTGAACACAAATCCACCCTCTTTCCGGTAGCGTGGACCTAAATTGAGCCGACGTCAGATCTGGTCAGGTCCCCCCTTAATGGGGCCGTTTGTGTTTACACGTGCCGTATTATGATGAAAGCGAATGGAAGGATGCGTCTTCTGTACATCTGGATGCGTCTTGTAATTTAAATACGATCCAGATGTTTTAGTCGAACCGAATGAAATTGCGCGGAGCATTTTAAAACGCATTCGCTACAACAATTAATCATATTCCAAACGATTATATAATATATCTTAGATTTCAGATTTAACATTATTCTTTACGAGTAGGAGCTATACTTTCTGTCCCCTCAAACTCTTGCATAACGTGTAGCAGGAGAGATTTTTTTTACCACTGTTGTCACCAGCTGAAATCTGATAAATTTGCAAGATATCCTCAATTCCGACACTTTGCATGTGATTTATTGATTTGTGTATAAATGTCAGTGTTACTGCAATCTCTGAAGATACAGCAGCTGCCGTACAGACAGCCGGTAACCACGCCCGCAGGCCTGCTGCGGTAGTGTCACGTGACCTCGAAGATCGATCCATTCGTCTCGCTGCCTCACAGAGTAACCCGTAACTCGGGCGTCGCACAACGACGTCACTAGTGATCACACCAAATTGCTTGTTTCCTTCGGATTATTGACGCAGTTTTCACACAGCCCCGAGACTGCAGGAAAATCTGTGTTTCTGCGTTCCAGCTCAGTTGGAAGATTGCTACTTAACCTTTCGAAGCCAAAGCTCGTCTAAAAATTCCACATGATGTTTAACAAATCATTTCGTACCGCAAAGAAAACGCCACACTTCACCATTGATAAGATAAATATAATAATTATGTTTAATAAAATAATCCCTGTTTGCAGTGAGAGAGAATCACATAAAACCCATAAATACAAATTAAATAGTTATTTATTGTAGAAGCAGCTGGGACACGTAATTACCATTGGGTTAAAATGATCCATTGTATTTTATTTTTTTATGTGGCAACGTTAAAGTATTTTGGAATGACGTTAACAAATCGGAATTTTGTTCACGATGAATTTAAGGGTAGATTAAATTCGAAGAATGCTTGCTACCATGCAATTCAGAATATTTTATCTTCCCATCAGCTGTCTAATAGCATAAAGATTAAAAATACGCAACTATGATTTTACCTTTTGTGTTGTAGGTTATAGTTGTGAAACTTCGTATATCGCGTTAAGGGAGGGAAAGAGAAGAAGAGGGTGTTTGAGAACAAGGCGCCTGGAGAATATTTGGACCCAAAAGGGCTGAAGTGATGGAAAGTCAAAAGAAATTGCATGATGAGGCGCTCCACAGTTTTCACTCTGCACCAAATATTATTAGGATGATAAAATCATGGAGGATGAGTTGAGCGAGGCATGGTAGGTCGTATGCGGGAGATAAGAAATCCTGAAGGGAAGAGGCCACTAAGAAGACCAAGGCGTAGATGGGAAGATAATATGAAAAATGAATTGTAGTGAAATCGGGTTTTCAGTGTGAATTGTACTTATCTGACTTTGGACAGGGACAATAATAAACCTTTGAATTCTATAAAAGCGTATAGTATCTTGACTAAGTGATGGTCCTATTAGATTCTTTAGTATGATTCTTCTCAATGGGTTTGTATAGACTGCAGATTATGCCTTCACAGAAGTCGTTCATAATCACATCAGCTCTAATTGTTCTTATGCACAGGACATTAAAAATGTGATCGCCCACTCGGCACGGGTTACTTAAAATAAACTCAGAAACAATCAATATTATTGAATTATATAATTATATCCTCGTCCAAGGAGTCCTACCGAATGTCTATAGAACAAGCCAACGAAAAGTTGGGACCCGCAGTGCTCGGGCACTTGAAGAACGGGTCGTTCCCAGTATAATTATATGGTATGGCTTGTTCCTCACGCTGCGGCTAAATTAAGCAATCTTGTTCTTAGTGATTTTTCCTACAGAACTGTAACAGAATACATTTTGTAACAAGACGATTGTGGTTTAGGAGAGTAAGTGTATCGCGGATGGTTCGTAACGAATGGAGGAATTTCAGTGACAAGAATATCGGAATCTTCTTTTATATTCAGGAAAAACTAAGGCCTGTGCTAACACACTCACACAACCAATACTCAGCATTTGCTGTGCTTCATATCATTCCGTTTTACACAGCATTTGGCGTCTGTCGTCTGTGGAAAATACCCATTAAATTTTGTTAAGAATGACGTCCCTGTAAGAAATATAATACTCCTGAAGAAACTTTGCACGAGGAAGACTTGTTTGGTTTGAAAGTGTTCTTAGGGGCGGAGTGGGCGGGGGCTCTTAGAAACGTCGTATTGCTTCAGATGAAATTTTATAGTAAGCTCAAATAGATCCGACTCTTTCTTTCTCCGCAGTCCTCAGGAAAACGTATTGTAGTATTTAGGATTCATAGGACCCAGCATTATAAACTGTGACATTCCTTAAAGAAAGAGAAAATATTCTCCCCAGTTGGTGCCAAATAAACTATTAATCAAACGCAACAGCACAACGTTAACCATAGAGCAAGTTTTGCCCATGAAGACGTCGGAAGGCGGACCGTTTTGTCATGTCAGTTTAGGGTAGTCCATAAATAGATGCCAGGTTGATAAGAGTGGCCGTAAACCTTCTGCCCCCTTGAAGACAAAGATAGTCTAAATTATATTTAAACATGTAATCCGTATCGAAAGGAAAACACAACCTTTCACCATTACAAAGATCAGTTTGTTTAAGCCGTTTAAGGAAATGATTTCTGTTTGTTCTGAGAATCGTACGAAACGCATGTGAAAAGTGATGGATGACTTATCGTCCTTATGGTGGAGACAGTACGCATCTATGAAACGTTGATCAACTTGTACGATATTACACGGCGTAATTCCCAGAAGGACGTCATCTTCATATTCGCTGCCTCAGAACACGAAAATTTTCTCATTATGGAATTTTCTCTACCCTCCTCTTTGTCCTTCGTTAGAGTAAAATCAATACCGATTTTTTAAACAATAAAAAAATACACGAAGGGTCTGTGAGCTGTTTATGACCATTTCGCCATCTGTAAAAATTTATAATCCTGTACTTCTTGCAGTTCAAGGCGCTGTGTCGAAAGCAATATTTCTTATTTTCTTCAGTAAACACATAACAGCTGTAAAAGTGGCAGCAATTTCTAGGTTAGTGCCAAGCTGACTCACTAAAAAATTGTTTATTGTCGGTCAAGTATGTGACTTAAAATGCCTACTAAGCAGAGCGCGTGCAAAGCAAACGCATACCAAGCAATCTCCAAGTCTGGTTACCATCCATAAAGGAAAAGAATAGGTCCTAACACACGTTTGTTTGAGCAAAGTCCTTCCATAATGTCCGTTCCTTCTTCGGCGTCTTGAACTCTAAAAAAACCCTGTGATAAGTAAATCTTCCACTTCCTTCAACAACCAGTAACTCTGCAAAGAATGTATTTACGGGTTTTGTATGAATATCAGATTAAGCAGCAATGATTTCCTTAATCAGCATTAACCAATTGATCATTATTATTGTTATGTGTCGTGTTTTTCTCGCGTAGGGAGTACCAAAGTTACGTTAATATGATATTTCTGACTGGGAATGAACTAAGGAATAAGAACCTGAAGTGTTGACATTCAATCACGGGGCGTTCTGTATATACTCAACACATTTTAAAGCTATGCCCTTCACGAATTATCTGTCGACTTTGACCTAAAAAACTTTAAAGTGAATGGTTCTACAAAAAGGTCTGCAATACAAGCCTAAATTGACATTTATTTTGTAAACGTCACAAATATTTCCGCAAACCTTTTCTAATCTGCTGAATCTGACACTCCACAGTGTTCTGAAAATTAACTGTAAATCCAAGAGTTCTTTTTTTTTTCTTGGCATATGCAACGGATAACAGAAAATTAATTAAAACTGTTTCACACCGTTAAATTATGTGACATGAAAGCGACAGTTCTTTAAGCTAAAATCTAATGTCCTGCCACATAGAATACACATTGCCATTTGCTTTAGTTCAGAAGTAATAAACTACATTTAGCTACCACGTTTGTGTCAGGGATGGGGACTTGCTATTTGGTGTTCCAAACCTACGGAGTAATAAAGTTTTTGGCCTCTACTCCTAGAAATCGATACCATTGACTGCTATATTTATGGTCATAAAGTTAGCTCAAATTGACAGCTGTTTACAAATGGTCGATTGAGCTGTGACGGGGATCACATTTTCTACAATGCTGACATCCGAACCGAGAAATAGTTACCAGTTCGCACTGTGATTGCTAATAGCAACACGATTTTTAAAAATGCTTAATACTGTCATCGATTAAAGTAGTTCATTAGCTAAGTGTACCTGAACTCACAAAATAGTGTACCAAATTCGCCTTATTGTATTACAAACACGTGGCCTTTTCGTTAAAATAGAGTAAAGTAAAATTTGGTTAGTTATTTTGCGAGTTGTAGTCGAAGAAACCAGATAAGAAATACTGACACTGTTTCAATTTAATAGAAATAAAAATGTAGCGTCTGTATTGAAACGGAAACATAATGTGTACATCTACGATTTAACAAATTTCACTCTTCTTATTAAAATAATGGTTACTGATAAACTTTTTGATTATTGGTGAGCTTTTGTAGCTACGGTATATAATAGACGCCAATTTCTCGATCTGCTAAGTGACTGTTAACTTCTCAAAAATTACTCGTCTCCATGGAGTCAGATAAACCAAGCACTCAAGCAACAAGTGCTCTTGATTTATTTAAAAATGTTAACAAACATAACACATTGTAAAACTTATGCTTTCTGGGATGAATGGCTTCGAATGTTAAAAGTTATTCAACGTTTCGGCAAATATTTTAGATGCCATGTTCAGGGTGAATATGCCGTTTGCAATATTTACCGAAACGGATAACTTTTAACATTCGAAGCGGCTTGTTCCCGAACTACAGCCATTTATTGTTGAGATCATTACAGCGTTTCTTGTTCTGTCTAGCATATTCGGCTGTAGATTTAGTCTGGACCACAGAAAAGAATTTTGATTTCGTTCCTGAACCTCCTTCTGCCCTCTGACTCATCCACAGGAGACAATGAGAGCACAGTCATCTATTCGAATCTTACGTAATCGTTTTGGCAGAAACTGTTCTCACGCGAGGTGTGAATTCTCTGCTGTATCTATATTGGAAAACGTTCTGCAAACACGTTAGGATTTTGTATGAAGTTCTTAAGCCAAGAACTTAATAAAGAGTTATGCATATAAAATGAAGTTACTTGACTTTTCATGACTTCTTATCTTAGCTTTAAACAGTAAAGGAGACAACTAGAATAAATTTTTGTGTTGTGTTCGTTAAAATATGACTTGAATAGTAAATAAAAATGTATTTCGCTATAAAATTCAAGTAACGTTACTACAATTATAGATTCTTGTACAGGCAGTACTTATTTTGGTTGTTTATTGTTAACCAATAACTAATCGCCAAACTCTTAAAATATCTGTCTGCCATTTGAATGTAAACTGAGATCCCGATTACTAGTTCATAAAAATTGCAGTCAGTATTTCAATAGAAGATGTAAAAATTCACGGGCTTTACAGGCGACTCTCGTTATACGCGTTTTTGAAAATCCGCGATATTATTAGTGTTATGAGTAGCATCAATATCCTATCCGCGACCATATTTAAATCCTTATATGTGCGTCCAAATTTCTTCAGGCTTGTCAAATTACAGTAACCCCCCTCAAGTTAGACATCCCCATGTCCTGGACAACCCTCTATATTTGACACTTTTAATTGGAACCTACGAATATCCTGTAATTTTACACGTCCACAATATCCTATATCTTGGATACCCCTTTATCCTGGAACTTGGACATCCACATAAAGGGATTTTAAGGCTTCACAATCAGAACACCAAAACGAATATTTTCGAACTTAGCATTTAAAGCCTGAATCACGGTTAAAAAGAGACAGTTGAATGTTGTCCGATCAGTGAACTGTGTAACGTGCGTCATGCATGGGTTGGAGGTTTCCATGGAGATAGGCTACTGCTAATTCTGTGTCCTCCGCAGTCGCTTCTGTCATTCGATCGCCATTTTCATAATTATATTTCCGACTTAATCACCAGACTAAATATACAATTAACATTACATGCTGGCTACAAAATTCGCCATTTCGCACACATTCCGTTACCAATAGACATCAGCGTCTTGGTTAACCACTTACTTCATGTCTCTTACAGACGTACGAAACATTACTTCATGTTCTGAAACAGTATTATTTATATTGATGTAGATTTTATCATCATCCTTCCGTTTGGCTGATAATTTCATGTTTGCTGCTCGTGTTTAGACTAAGCACTCCTCTGAATCCTGGACTTTAGTAGCCACGAACTTTGTCATTAAAGTGTACAAACCACAAAGCATTGCAATAAGGCAAGGGCATGGGCGTGGAAGAGCCAGAGTTTCCGTGGTTGCATGTTCAGAGGACGCTGTGCAGTAGTCGGCATTGCAGAGGCACCATATAATGGTGCATTATACTCTTTTTGTAGATGCGGTTAAATTCTATGCTGACATTCTTAGCCGTAACATACAAAAACGGAAAGCGATATCGCTGTCTTTAGTGTAATACTGAATCCAGAGTCGAGTCTTTGTTCATATGCATTCATATGTACGTTTTATTTGATATAAAATTGTTACTTTTTTGGAGAACAAAGAAAACGCTAAACTAAATTAAACTTATTTAAAGTCGTGGAGTAAGACCTGAAAAAAGTTGTTAAATTTGTATATGTATAAATATGTGTGTAGATATATATATATATATATATACACATGCATATATAGAAAAGTAATATTAGAGCTTTATTAATCTTTAATTTATGACATAGATAATATTAAAATGTAACATCCTTCTGTTGCTTATAATTTTTACTGAGTCTCCGTTTAAATGTTACTTCTCAATGAAAATATTATTTACAGTATACCAATAATATGTGTTCATCATCACTTATTTAAACATATTCGTATATGTGAAATGTGCTCCAATTATACTGAGCCTACTTGCAGACCTATTGCAATTAAATTTCAATAGTTATAATTACCACCAGAGACTGCAAAGAGTTTTAACCCTCTAGTACACTCTTAGGTCAATGTGTATCCTCTGAAGGTGGTACAGTATGAGGTGTATGTGTTTATATAAATATCCTATTTAAAATGAGATTTCTTCCTGACCATCGCTTCTGTAAAAATCTTTAGTCGTGCCGACATATACCTTTTGGCAAAAATAAGTTGCTAGCACGGCGTTACATCAACAGTAAACAATTATCATACTTCCATGCTACGAACCCAGAAAAGAAATAATGTTTTCAATCTCTGCATGTTGTAGACTTTCAACTACGTGGAACTAACAGGTCTATATGAAAGGAAATAAATACTCTTCTATAAATAGACTAGAGAAGTTTATTTTATTGCTGCAGAGATGAATATTGCATCTACGCTGTCAGCAGTTGGTTACAGTGCGAACCAGACAAGCTAACTCAACAAATATTCGGCGCCCAGAGTGTCTGGCGTCTAGTTTATGAACCTCACAACAGCCCTGCCGTATGAACAGACGCTGTTATGTGCCTCAAAGCAGAATTTACTGGGACAAATGAGCATAATTTGAACTAAGTGGTAATGAATGTTCTTGCATAAATCCCTGAATGACCTCCTCAAACACTTAAGAAAATAATGAAGCCTCAGAGTGTGAGGATGGTCGTCTCCTGGGGTGTAGCACTGTGTAGTATGGTAGATGTTGACAGACGTTTCAGAGACTGTGTTTACCAGGCTACATGGTACAACATTCCAACCTTTTGCCACTCCTTCATTAATATTCTTCACGCTCGTATTCACAGTGGTGCAATAAACAGCTGATTGTTCTGTTCTAATGACGGTAATACGTGGAAAATCTTATTCATTTCACTTTTAGAACATGTCAACGTACATCAGTTGAATAGCAAAGAGTTTAATTTACGTCGTTAAGCAGCAACCATATTTAATTTCCTTCGACCATATTCGTTTGCCGTGACTCATTCCGCGGGTTAGATAAAGACATTACTCACCAGCAGTTTATACTTTACAAACAACTGACCATTCAGCATCTTTTGTTTTCACGACTCCTATCGCAACACGCGAAGATTATAGCAGTAAAACATCATATTTTTCTCTGCAGCAAAGGTTCTCAGGCAGGGGCTTGCCGATATATTTTGGGCGGCCCGCGTGGGTTTTTTTTTGTAACGATCGCTGATTGCTTAAACAAGAGCAATATAAAATATCTCACGAAAGACATTTTGGAAAAAAACAACAACTTTTGAGTAATATGTGACCCATGATGTGAAAATAACAGCTTGTTCCAAAAAGCTGAAAACACAAATTTAATGATGAAATAAAAACATTTTAATAAACTAAATCATTGCATACGTCAGCATTGGCACTCAGTGAATTAGCTAATTTAGCGCAGGTGTTCAAAATGACCATCGTCCATGCCTTCTGTAAAGGCAACACGCGGGGATCGATAACAAGGTTAATATTTAGTTTCTTAAGTGTATATGCCTTTTTAGGACATTCTGTATGTGCCGTCATGCACTTCCACCGTGTGTAGTATGACAGAATGGTCCTGGGCCACGTCTCACACAAAAGAACGAATTAACATGATTAAGACTTGACGAAACGCGGTTCGAAATATAAATCTCCTTGTTGAGATTGTTCAAAAGTTGTGACAGGGCGATTATGAATGTTGACGTGGGGGAGATTTGGAAGCAGGGGTTAAGTGCTGGGCTTATCAACTTGGTCGAAGTGTTTATGAGCCATGAGGGACTGATAAATATTAAGAGCAACCTGTCTTGTTAATAAGTGTCTACCGAACATAAAGCAGGGGAACAATTACACAGAGTGAAAACAAATTATCCGAGGGTTTCAAACACGTATTTAACAAAAACTAAACGGAATACATAACATCATTAGAAGGATAATTTTTAAAAAGTTTTATGTACTAAGCGGAAGAAGTGACGTAACTCGAACGATGGTCACTAGGAGCGCAACTGTTGACATGGCAGTAAAATGGCGACTCCATAAACCCTGTTGAAGAGTGGTCATAAATGTTGTGGGTTGGAACTTGGGCACACAAACCACTTTCTCAGGCAGAGTCACCATTTTGTCGCCCTGTCAACAGTTCAGCTCCTGGTGGCCATCGTTCGAGTTACTTCTCCCACATACTAAGCATGAATTTTTGAAGCAATGGTGTACGTTGTATTTCTGTACGCCGCTTCGTCGACGTTAATTATTTGAAACCACTCAGATTACTAACGATATTTGAAGTTTTTACGGCGGTGAGGATGATAAAGGAGAAAGTACGTTTCTCCGAAACGTTGGCATCTACCGACGAGTCTACAGGGCGCCAAAACCCAGAATAACATCATCAGATTATTTGTGTCCACCCTGTACTTCGGTTGTTCACGAGTAGGCTAATTTGAGGTACCAGTTTAGCATTGTGGTGAGTCTCTGAGCTACTGTACGCTATTAGTTGCAATTCTGTAGACAAAACAGCAGCAGTTTCCATAAATCACCATCTCTCTGAACTAATTTTTAATTGTTAATATACATCAATTATTAAAATAAAACTCGGTGACGCCTACGGGGATGTGAGGTGAGAGGAAGGCTTGGATATTGAAAACTGAGATTCAGTTAATCTAGTGAACACTGAGAACCTGTCAGCCAGTTAATACCCACGTTCAGTATCAGATGAAATGAGATTTTCATTCATCGAAATAAGCACAAATGATGACATGCAACAGCACAAACAACTGTCAGTATATCAACCTGCTTCCTAAATTACAGCTAATTAACTCCATGGAGCAGAGTCGTCCTTCTAGAGAAGTTAATATTTGCATCATAAGCCATTCAAGAAATCCCCCGCCTTTTGTGGAAACCGAAGTCTCATAACGATGTTCAAAATCGTCCGCCATCGATCGCTATCCTGTGCCAGATAAATCCAATCCACACTCACCAACATTTTCCCTAATATGAATTTTAATATTTGTCGATGGTGGTCTTCTGGGTTGTAACGCCACGTACACAAGACTGAAGATGGAGACAGTGTGTTCCTCTGACACGCTTACCTGAACGTACACACGGCGTTATAACACAGTCTCGACATCTTCACTGCCGAAAGAACCTACAGTCCTATTTCATTTCTCCCACCAACGCTACGGTTATACAGCTACTTATTTATAAGCTCGATTAAAATCCCGTGGTTCTGTTACGTCATATTCTAAAAAAAAACCGTATTTTCAAGGGAAATAATGTTCGTACTATCAAAAGGACATTTTTAATGATTTATTGACGTCCTCGTATAAAATGTAGCATTAGTGTGCAAACATATTAATACACGAAAGACAATTTGAAATAAAACTTTTGAAATGTTTGTATTGGTTGTTTTATGTTTTGTCAAAAATGGACATTCGAAGCAAACAACATTGCTGATTGACTTCAAAGCATGAGAAAGAATAGTAATTTTCACGGCAGACCAGATGGTCTTATTTGAATGCGAGGCTTTAACGGATTTTTTTTAAATCAGAGCATGTGTGCAGGCTTAGAGCAGGGGGGCAGGTACATTGGTGTTAGGAGTTGCTATTTGGTTAGGTGTCACCGTTTCCCTTTGTTGTCCTACTGTTGCGGCTACCCCAAAGGGCACGAGCTAGGGGTTGTCTGTGGGGTGAGGAGTGACGGGGGTTGTAAATTGGAATTGAGTTTCAATCAGTTCAGTTCTCAGTGTATGATTAATCATTGGGGCAAACAGTTCATCTGGGTAACCGGAAAAATGCTGCCCTTGATTTCAAATAGAATTGTTACTATGTGCACAGGCAGTGTTTATTAAAACAATAGACATACACTCCAAACCGGCCTATAATTCATTTACACATCAGTAATTCTCATATTTGATTAGCGGTTCATATTCTGTTGTTATGTTTCATAAACGTCGAGAAAATCGGCCGAAATTATAAGTTGCCTTTTGACTTGAATTCGGGGGATGTTTAACTTGAACTTCGGCGGAAACGACTGTCCTGGATGCCGGGAGAGTGCCATAAAATAGGCCACGATAGTTTTATCCCCATTACTTTCATATACAAAGAAGGCGATCTCTTCTCACGTAATTTGACAATTAATAACCACTGTAGTTTATATAACGTCATGAAATAATTTGCTATCCATCTGTCGGATACAAATTATGTTACCATACTCTTTTTTATTTTCAGATTTTACTTATTGGTAATTACATGTGCAAGAATTAGCAAATTTTCATGTATGTAAATATACTGCACATGCGCATAAACGTTTCTGACAGGAAAACCGAGAATGATTGAGATAATTGTAACAGATCGATATAAAAAGTTTTCGAGAGTCCAACCCGGGGGGTGGAGGGAGGAATGGCGCATGGAAGTGAGTCACCTAGGACCTAGAACAAAATGACTCACCGGCTTCACGCTTTGGTGAGCTTTAATGTCACCCCCGTGAAGGTAGATGGGTGAAAGTGACGCGAGAATGCCTATGCCACATGTTATGAAACATAATGCTCACGAAGAAAGTGTCAAAGTTGACGGGAAAAACTTTTTTTTTGTACTGAGAACTGACCGCCACGGTGGTCTAGCGGTCAGAACACTAGCCTTGTAAGCCTGGGGTCCCGGGTTCAATTCCCGGTGGTGCTCAAATTTATAACTTGTGTTGGGCAAGGCCGTGGTCTAGGCAACACGGAGTTTTCCTCCGGGGGCTTCCCCGGTTTCTCCGTGGCATCCCAACAATTACTCCACTCACACACAGAAGAAGGCAATGGCAAACCACTTCTGATCATGTCTGCCAAGAATGTATATATGTATGAGCAGGTCCCTGACAACCTGAAGAGGTTGGAAGGATCCTGTTCATAATATATGGACCTGTCGTCAGACAGAACACTACAAAAAAAAAAACTGAGAACTAATAAAATTTATTTCAGCGTTGCCTTTGCAAATCGCACTGAAAGTACAACATTTATAAAGCACAGGTAAATTAAATGTGATAACACCTTCATGACCACAGAAGTCGAACTGTTTCTTAACACACCAACATACAATCGACTGACTGACTTCAGTTTAGCCAGACACAGATACCGCCAGACCCCACCATAAGCACCATTCTAGCTTCGCTTGCATTTCATGCTGCCAGAGTCGCTAGTGTTTGCCAGTGGGAAAGGTTCTGTCAGAATTTGGGTGTTGCATATTTCTGCCAAATCGCATTGAAACAATTTACCGGAACATTATTTGTTTGACAGCTCGAAAACGTCGCCTCATTCTTGGTTTTCAGTCTTTTGATTAGTCTCAATCTGTTAAGATTTTGCAGTCATTTCGTTCATAAAGAAGTCCATCTTTTTTTAAAGTCTGGATCTATTGAGTGAACCATACATTAATTATGCTACTAACGGTGAAAATTATATCGTGGCTAGTAAATATTTCTTGTCAAGATAAATCTCATTTATTCTATTCATTACTGTTTCAATCATTCAATGGCTGCTGAACTGAAGTGAAGGGATGATCAATAGAAAATAACTTCATCCCTCGGGTCATCGGCCAAAGCCTGGCAGATACATCACGAGGAATCTTTCTGTTAGGCTGGAGATTTGCGCACACGCGAGAGAACCTTTATGCACCCCTCTCTTTATATTATAATCCCTCGATCTCAGTCCACAGGACTCAGTATTTGTCTATGTAATCAAGAGGATTACTGTAATGGAGTCGTTCTTGTATATCTGGCACGTGTATGGGGGTAGGAAAGGGGGTAAATAAATAGCAAACGTTTGTTCGAAACACTCCTTTTGGGGGGAGAGGATGAAAAATATACGTGTAAAATATTTCGGAGCGGTGTTGATTATGAACAGAAGGGAGTGACAATTGTGATGAGCTCATTCGAGCAAGTTCACAATTAGTCACTCATATTATGGTTGACAAATATAACGAACACTCAGAAGATACAAAAGTGAAAACAAATGTTGTTCTGACTCTAAATTCATTAGACACAAAATTATTTTCCTCGTATGAACGGTATTATTGCTCCTTTTAATATTATTATTTACTTTTTATAAACTGTGACGTGATTAAAAAAAAATTAAGTCCAGATTTGAAATGTGTATGTCAAGTCGTTTTACCAAAGTCTTGTTGAATTCTCTTGACTTACTGAGTTCCTTTAATAAAACTGGGTCACACAGTGCGATGCAGTCAACTGTGACGTGGCACCTCATCCTCTTGGTGGAAAAAATAAGGTGTCACCAAGTGGACGACGAAAACGGAACTAAACTTCGCATGACGCCATCTTTGATTGTAACGATCAATTTTAATCGATTAATACTACATGAAATGCGTACCGAAGTAAAGTAAATTAAATTCGAGTGACTTACATTTCATGTTCCTATGTTATAAAAGTCGTGAAGTGGAACTTTTTTTGGAAGTATTTGACACGAACTCAAAAAAATATGTATTTATGCTTTTGTGTAAAGTGGTATTTAAAATTGTCCGATTAAATGAAAACTTAAATTTGTTTGTCAATTTTTCGTAGGACTCTTCAATATCAAATTTAATTAACCCGTTCTCGACTTGATTCAGAAGTCCTGCGGAACATGGTCACGATCTACGCAACGTCATCTGAACACGAACAGTCCAACCTAACGAACAAGCAATGACGTTGCTAGTCTACAACTTATTGGATTCTTTATTGCAATCTTTCTCATCACATGAATTATGCTTCAGAAAGGCCAGTGACCAATCTCATCTGTCTTTTTATAAGCAATGTTGGTTGGGCGATGATCGTTTACTGTTGTGAAAGGATTCTGGGTCTCAGACGCAGAGCAGTGATGTTGTATTCGCTAGGAATGAAGAGCACTGTTTATTATTCTGACACTGTTGCCAGATTAATTTACAGTGATCTACTTCTTGTTCTGTGCCACGTATCAAAACTGGATTCGAACACTGCACTAAGGTCAATACCCTGCAAGAATGTGAAGCCTCATCACAAATCACATAATCCATCTCATTCTTTCAGCCCTAATGGATCGTTACGTTTGATCCATGATGCTTATTTTTATGTAACAATGGCCGTGAATTTCACAGCAAAGAATCACACAGTAACTGACCAATTCTGAATACAGACGCTAATGATATATTTATTGTAGATGGCTTCTCTTCTAACGATTCAGATATTTTATCTGCAGTTAAGGACACGGTCTTGATTTCACACACAGCTACAGCTTAATAAAAACGAGGCTGGGAGAGGAAGAACTATTTCCTTTAACATTTTATCTGCTTCTTAAGGAGAGGACAGTTTGTGTTTCAAACTTATAGTCTGCTTCACATGGCGTGGTAAGGGCGGAACTTATTTTGACTTCAACGCCATATTTTTAGGATTATTTAATAAATACGATTACCTGATAAGATATGATCATGTAGTCTTTACTTCTTGGAACATGGTTGTAAAATGACATTAAATTTAATTGAAAATTTTATCACATGTCCTTCAGAATAAAACACCGGTCATAATTTGTAATCTACGAATACGCAAAACTTCATAACTGTGTAACATAATGATACAAATGTATTTAATTAAATGTCTGTATTTATTTCGTAATGCTATTTGTGTTTGAGCTTGTAATCGTATTTATAATTACTTCCGCACTGCAAATGTGCAGCTATAATCTGTATCAATATTCTTGTGTCTAAGGAGATACTAAGATAATGCTTCTAAACGATATGACCAGAATGCGTTCACTCGTGCATATATTCTATTTTTATTCTCTCTATTTTTTTTCCAAATTATCTTAAACGTGTGTGATATTATTTTCTCAGAATCCTGGGCAATTCTTTTAGTACTTTATCGAACGGAAGAAAACCATTTAGACCTGCCACAACCGTTCTTGGAGTTTGTATTCGACAGGCGTGTCTGAACCAATATACGTATTTCAGAAGCGTCAGGAACTCTCATCTAACTTCCACTTAGAAATAAATTGCCACAGGCGTGGTTCCATTCCATAAACGAAGGCTGTTACACGCTTTAGCCTGTAAAAAGATGGCTGCCTAACTCGTGTAAATTTGTCGCACATGGCTTGCGCATTCAAGCCTAAGTATGACGAAGAAACTTCACACGTGGCAGAAAGACGGAATTCCTATTTTCTGTTGAAGTGTAACTTTATCTTCACTGGAAGCGATTGGAAAAACAGATTCGTTTTAATTATCCACTGAATGAAACTGGAGGTAATACGTTCCCTGTATTTCCTTTTTTAACGTTTACATTAAAACAACTCCAACATACCAGACATGAAACCACTGAGCTGACCAAATTCCTTTATTAAATGTACGTATCAAAAATTGTGTTGAATAACTAAAGTATTATGAATCCGTTCCTTGATTATCCTGCACAGGCAGTCTCAGCTCTTAAAATTAGTTACGTTCCTGGTTACAGTTTGCAAAGCGATTCGCTATTTTCCATAAGCGCAAAGTTGTAATTGGGGTTACGTACCCTAACGACCACAATATTACCAAAAAAATTAAAACTGAAATATTTTACTTCTTGAAACGGAACATAAGAGTAATTGAAATAAAAAAAAAACAGAAATAAGCCTTGTAAACAAAAAATGGGAAATATATACATAATAAATAGGGTATAAACCACAAAATTGTTTAAAAACAGCAAAGTTGTTCACTAGATGGCACATCAAAGTACAGTGTAAGACGAAATCTGTGTAACCAAATTTTGAGCGTAGCAGAAGTAAGCTGCCAAGTCAGATAATTTCATACGGTACCTACTTCATTAACGTACAAATAGCGTGGGAATACGTTCTCATGGCTGCCACGCCACTGGGGTAATACCCAGCTGCATTTATCATATCAGAGCCCTCCTGTGCAATGTACTGACTTGTGATAATAATATTTACAGTGAGGGAGTGCGCGTACCACATATAATAATGTCGTCAGCCAGGCCGAGCCACCTTACATTCCCTCTCATTTACCATTCATACCACGGCCCTCTTAAAGCTCATTATAAATCATAGCTAGTCCTCGTTTCAGCGTCTACCACACAAGTTCGGAAGAGTCAACACTGTAATCCCGTACCACGGGGAGGACAAGGGCGGGCAGAATAATTAAGCTTCGATGTTGTTGTTGTCGGTGGTTAAGTCATGCATGTGCGAAACATGCCATTTTCAAATTTAGCCAGACGCCTGCCTAGAAGAGTCCGTGATGTGAATTTTTAAACGTCCTAAGCCGTGATTAATTTAATTTGAGGGTTGAATTTTTAGCCCTTAAATATCTAAAACAAAGCTCGGAAAGACTTGTTGAAAGAACAGAAAACGTGTTCTTGTATGAATAACTAGGAATAAATGTACGACGTGTCCTTGGCCACAGAAAAATTATAATGTGAAAAGAGTGGGGAAATTTATTTGCAATCCCAATTTCTTGAATTATTTACCTAGGACGAGCCATTACAGAGCTACACTCTTTACATTATCAACAGTAAAACATTACGGCAATATTACCACGTCGAGGTGATGGCTGGTTTAGTTCACTTCGAGTTTCTTGTAATATCTCTGTATCCTTCACTGTTGCTTGCCCTTACTTTGGAAAAACGCCCGCATTTATAAAAAAAACTCCCCCTTTCCGCTGCCACGTACGTGTAAAAAAGGACATTGTCTGTGACAGCGAGGCGTTCATAAAATGCAAGGAATTTCTTGCATAGCTGAGCGACTGTTAGTCTCTCAAGACGAACTCTGTTCAATGCAATTAGTTAATGAAATGGTAATTCTAACGTGAATGAATCTGTCATCCTGAACTCGACTCAGCTACTTCACGCACTAAGCCAATATTCTTGGTTTACTGTATTCATTGGTTCATTAGAAAATCTTGAATCAGTTCTGCGACTCTCTGCTGTCCAGTGCGATGTGTGTTAATGTTATTGGATGAGAAAAGACGAAGTCGTAGCCTATTTGAAGCTACTACATTTATTCTGAAAGTCTGAGGAAAACCATGTGGGATGGAGTAGCTTCGCTTGAGGTTCTATCCTTAAACCTCCCGAATACAAGGCAGACGCCATTTTGCAACACCAGTCTCCCTCCAGTCCAATAATTCTTCCTGTACTTAAAACTTGACTTATTCAAATTAAGTATTTACATACTAAGGATGTTATACATCATCCTAAATGTATTCGTAGGACCTTCCGTTAAGGTAACAGCTTCTTATTCAAATTAATTATTTACATACAAACGATGTTATGCATCATTAAGGTAAATTTATTCAAGGGATATTCTATTTAAAATTCAATTAATTAAGATAATTTCATTTCATTTTTAGCTTCTTTCCTTCTGAACTACTTGTTATTTCTGATGTGTTTGTATTTTGTTATTCTTTATTGAAACGTTGGTCAAATTTTCTCTCAGCGGCTGTCGTTAATGGGGGTTTGCTTGAACCATGTTAAAGAAGGTTTACAGTTCCATAAATAGTGACTGTTACGAGTAGTCTCTTGTTTACTTATGAGACATTATTTGGAAAACAGAATACAGAGAAGGAAATTTCAAAGACTGAGGACAGAACGTCTTATATGCGTAGCGTTGAATAGATGAAGCATTACCATCATGCAATGGTTAAATAAATTATTTATTCGTGAACAGTTGAACATAAATTGGAATCACGTTACAATAAGTTATATTTAAATTATAATGCAAAGGCGGCTAATAAATATTTCGTCAAGGTAGCAAAGTTAAATATTTAGTAACAGCAATAACAAATCAAAAGTACGTTCATAAAAAAACTTGACACCTGGAAAAGTTTGTGATTTTATTCAGTTCAGAATATTTTTCCGTCACATGTCTAAAACTGCAACGATTAAAATGTGAAGTTGCCTGTTGTTATGTATGTGTGCGAAAATTAATCTTGCCCCCTAAGGGAATAAAATGATGTAGGATTTGAGACTTTCGCGGCGAGTACAATCAATGAAATGAATTGAGGGAGTTTCAGAACAAGATTCTGAAGGGAATATATTGACCTCATTCATTAATAATCCTATAATGCAACGTTATGTTGTCTGCGCGATTGACAGTTTACAATTACGAATGGGTACGAATATAAAGTAGCGAGTGTTAATTGATGTATATTTGTAGAACTGTTTCTTTTTTAGTGTTATCTCGTCATATGGAGTTCTAATGATGCTGAGAATGAATCATTGTAGCTTGAGGGAATTTTCTTTCTGATGCGTATTTTTACTCTCATTTGTTTATTTTATAATTTTATCGAGTTTGCTGATCAAGTTTGTGTGGCTCCAGACTTGTTAACGAGAACGCACGTGTTTTATTAAAGACTGTATATAATTGCCACCAGCCACGCAAAATAAGAATGCCGGACGTGAAAGGAAGTAAGCCACTTCTAGTAGCTGCTTCCATTTCTGGTCCTCGCAGTGGAAACCTTCAGGACGCACGGTATCCGTCCTTGTGCGCTGGCTGACTGTCTGTCTGTCTAGACGTAACGGACCAGAACAGCGCGATCCATGTCGAATAAGTGTAACACATGGGGTGCTATTAGAGTCGCTACATTATTATATTGAGTTATTTTCTGTTTCCCAGTTAATCATTAACTAAAATCTTGCTATAACCCTCGATGGCAAAGAATGACCTTGAAACCGCCATTAAATCGGTATTTATAGCCATTTATTGGTGACTGCCGCCGTGCATCGTCGGGCAAAAGTTAATTTCGTGGCATCGTGGTTCCCGAATGATCATCACTGTTTCCACAAGGAAGACAAAACTACTAACTAGGCCTATATGGACAACTGGTCTTTTAGAGAAGCTGAAAGTTGCTTAGTTATTCAAAATATTTCAATCTTATAAAGCCCGAAATTTCATTAACGTATAACGGTTTCGAGTATTTGGTGCAAACCACGTCGGCTCGTACCCAAAAGCCGAAGTTACACACTAACCTCTAGCAGCGAAAATCTACGGACAATAATTTCGTCATACTGTTCACAACAGCTAGGGTCAGTTTCGTCCTCGTATTTCTTATGCGTTCATTTTAAAATAATTCCCCATCTAGGTACCCCTAGGATCCCCAGGGATCCCCTTCCTTCAGGTTTTCCGCGACCACACCTCAGACGAAGACGGCTGTGTTCTGGGCCGTAGCGTCGTGTAGTCTGGTAGAAGTTTACCGACGTTCCAGAGGTCCTTACTGACTCCGTAATGAGGACGATCATCGCCCTTCGTACTCACCGCCATCAGAACCTCAAATCCTACTTAGCGTTACCTTAAATTTCCACGTGCTTTCTGGAGAATAAAAAATATGTGAAGGAAATACAAGAGAAGTGAAATGCTTCCTCCAACGTAGCTGTTATCCTTTGGTGTGCTGCAACTCTCCGCATTTGTACACAACCCTTATAGCCCCCCGAGGGTCGATGCCCGTCCGTGTAGTGAGGGGAACGCTGTCCTGTGCCTCTCATCCTCCGCCTCTGGACGAGCACAAGCGAAAACTGTCCCCCAGACAAATACAAGGCGAGGAATGATACAGCGGGAATTGTCATTTCGGGACGGATGTTCCATCAGCGGAGGCCGTGCTAAAAAGGAGGGTGTAACCCAGTGTTTCTCAACCGAGGGTCCAAGAGTTGAGTAGATTCTATTCTTTTATGTCGTACAGCTGTTAATTTTTAAGAGGTTTTCATAGCATGTTTGCTTCCAAATTGGAGTAAGAAACATGACGAAAAAATTCGTCTTTTTCCTTAATATATTCCAAATAATTTTTTTGAATTTATAATAACTCCAATGAGTATTATATACTACACTCATCTCGTCCTCTTAATTTGATTTCACCAATGATCGTACAGTACATCAGCTGGAGCGACAGAGAAAGACCACGAAAAATAATAGCAAATCTTGGACCGATAATAAAACCAGAGTCTTGACACCTGCAGTAGACAGTTGCACTAGCTGCAAGAAAATCGCTTGTCTCCAATCCCCTCGTCTTAATTTATCTTAATTACGGCAAGAATTGTTAAAATGAAAATCTACCCAACTCCACGTAATTTGAGACATAATACAAGTTCCTTATCTTTGGCAATTGCAGCAATTAATCTAATTCTGCGGTAGTCTATTGTGCAAGGACAGGTCCATAGAAGCTGAGGGAAAGGAGTGAATAGGAAACATGTTTGCAAGTTTTCCCGGATGATGTTTGCTATGTGGAACGAGAGGAAGACCCGAATGAAGCAATTTCAAGTCATCCACAACAAGAAAGATAAGCCACACAGAACGAGTTGTGTGCGCTGTTTAAAAGCGTAAACATTGTGACTACGCGTTGTCATTACTTCCAGATGACAAAGAATGTAATTACAATCCTAGTCCTATGCATATACTTTTCCCCACTAATCCCTCTCGATCTGTGCGCCATCTGTCATGCTGAGATACTGTTCGTTTCGCACGAATATAAAATTTGTGGACCTCAAAAACTGACTAAGTTATACGCTCAGGACAATGATAAGCGACTCATTTCACCTAATTTCGATTTGGTGTTAGACTCTTTTTAGAAAATACAAAATTATAATTTATCTCTTTCCATTCCTTTCGACAATTTTAATTTGTTTATTCATTGATGCCAGTTCACATTTGATGTATGTTGGGGCTAAATAAATGATTATTATTTTCTAGTCAAGACTTCAATTGGACCAAGGTAATACCGCATCACTTAGCATGATGAAAAATAATTACTGATAAAACAAATGCGTATTATTAACCTTTTGAAACTGAAAATAGCCTAAATAAAAGTTAATAATTCAGTCCCTGCCGCAAAGAAAACATGTCACCATTACATGTATCAATAGGTTAATGTTGATTAGGCGAGTAATCGATATTTACTCTCAGAATAATAATAAACTCACAAGTGCAGTGACTGGATTTGAAAGCCTGTGGTGCATATAGTTACCATTGGGCTTTGAAGGGTTAAGACGTGTAAACGAAAAACAGATTACAACGTTCTCACTCTATCCACGCTCCACGACGTGAGGTTTGAAAGTTGGGTGTCTTAGAATTTTGAAATTTCTACCAAGGTCTGTTTCGATCCTTCGAACCTTCATTTGTTGCTTTAAAAAAATGATGCCCGAATGGTTTTTGTTAGTCTCACGCACAATCGTGACATAACTCAACACGTCACTTCCTGTTGCTTCGCTTTCGGCAGTCATTCCGTGAGAGGATGCCGTCAAGGAAGATGGCGGTGTTAGAATCCAGTAGAGAGCGATTAATTCAATTTGCATGCTCTGCTGCCTGGTAACAACGAATGGTGTTCTTGCAATTGATGATCTGTGGCATTACCAACACTCATGAAGTTAGGATTATGAATGTGTGACAGAGCAACCCTGCCAATTTCAATGTCATGTTCCTAGGCACGATTCAGTTCATCTGACCGTCTAAATAAAGCTCATGCTTTCAGAATTGTCTGTAAAATGTTCCATCCTGGTAACTCAATGAAGATTGTATGTAAGATAATGAATAATACAGCCATTTACAGACCTGTTATTGTGTTATATCCCTTGTACATTTTTTCAGGACTCTAGAATTAGTACTCTCAGCAGTTATCAAAAAACGTTTATTAAGACTAAGTTGAAAAATGCGGTAGATGAGACTTTAGACTCTTACGGCGAAGAGAATTTGCACTGTATAGTCTGATAGAGATTTACTTCTACAATACTATATTACCCAACATCCCAAAAGACAACCATTGTCTAAAAATGTAAGCTTTAAGTCGCTCGTGCGACTGGATGGTTCTATTCCTGGAGACCTGATTGTATTCAGTGTTTTGAGTCTGAATCTGAGTAAACGAAATTCAGCAAGAAAATATACAGACATTACTCAATTGTATACTTACACTGATCTAGAGTAGGCTTAGAGTGACTGAAGAGATACACTAACTGTGTCGCTAGTTTCCTACTTGGAATAATCCCTGCGATTAATTTTTTTCTCTCCAACAAGAGAATTACTTTAAACCAGGGGGGGGGGGTGGTCCAAATTTTTTATCCCTTCGGACCTAAGGGCTAAGAAACACACGATGGCACTATTCTTAAATTAATAGCCAGTTTTTGTTGTCTTTAACGATACTTATTAAAAATAACGAATGACCATAGTATTGTATATACACAAATATAAATGTTATTGATATGTGAACAAAAGATGAGTATAACGATTTAACAAGTTTTTTAAAAAATAATATGAAATTTTGCCTCCAATTAAAGATTAATCCACGACCTCGCCTTTGCAACGTAGGTGATTTATCGCTGAACGAGGCCAAATAATTCAGAGCGGAAAAATTTCCTGCTGTTAAACTCATATATGCAACGAGTCAAAACTGTATAAAATATTCGTATTAGAGTTGTCATTAGTTTGACAAACATGGCATTTGAAATTTAAAGCTGGGAAAGGTTGGTTCAGGTAATTTCCAGTGAAGTTAAACAGACCGTCAGAAAATATTTCCAACGCTGACGGAATTATCGCGAATAAAGCTACACATGGCGGACACACACATGAGAGCGAGGTGATTAAAAACTGTTGATATTGAGGTTTAAAAAGCCCGATGACGTAAATACGACTCCTTTAACTGTTAAAAGCTCAGTGGTAACTATATATACTACATTCCTTTGCAAACGTAACTCCTTGCAGGTTTGTCACAGAATGCATTTATGATTCTCAGAACAAACATAAATTACTTCCGTAAACAGCATTAACCAGATGATCTTTGTACTGGTGAAGTGTTACGTTTTCTTTGCGGTAGGAATAAAGGTTTTAATATTTAGATAAACTTCGGCTTCAGAGGTTTAAGAATTACTGAAACATGAAGATCATCATTCACTTGTTAGGCCCAATAAGTGTAATTATAACGCTGTGCAATCTGGACATACAGTGGAGCGCTACTATGTGGCTGGTGATCTCACAACCATAAGCGCACATCATTCGTCTCTTGTTCTCCAGCTTGACGCCCCAGTCCCTCCTGTCAGCATCTTGAGCTCTATTTCCGTCCATCAGCTGTTGTGAGATCTTCACATTTTCTACTCTCTTTTTCTTCCGGTTTGATTCTTAAAATTCTCTTCCCAGAGGCGAAGTTCAGAGCACCAGTCTTTTTCTCTTATTCTCATTCCTGGAATTACAAGATCTATTTAGTTTTAAACCTTCCAGTTACACTCCACAGACACTGGAATCAACTAAATCCTACGCTCAGCTGTTGGGTTTATCGGAATGTCAAGATGCAGTGGTCCGCATTCATGCTCAAATCGTAATTGTAGTACCGGCTTGGCTTATTTGTGGTCTTGCATCCTTCTCTCAGTCCCTTCAAGCAGAGGACACAACTCATTTCTCCTACATCCTTCCTATTTATCGTTAACTAACTCAGTGCAGCAAAGTCATTCTTGACAAGCTCAGTCAGTCAAGAAATTCCCTGCCTTTTATGAAACCCGGTGGTTCATTAAAAAATTCACAAAAGCCCACCACATGAATCCAATCCGAATTCAAAAAAAGATAAATTATAAATTGTTATGAATAACTTGCTGGCAGCTTACGAATGGGTGACAAGTGCTAAGCGATATCACGGGAAAATAGCCTAGTATTTACATCACGTAAATAATTGGAAAATAAGGAGAGAGGAGCTGCTTTCCACTATTTGAACTGCATTGTTCTGGCAGGACTGAGGAAAGACGTGACGTATTAGTCGGTAAATGCGGTGCTTAACATTTCAGTCGAGAATCTTCCAAATACAGGACATGGCAAGCCTGCTCCATTTCCAGCATAAATTATTATGTAATTTTCTTCCTGTTTGGTACTTGATCATGACACAATAATTGTGTCTATAGTCTTCCACTAATCATTCATTTATTTATTTCGTAGTCATCAGAACCAAGCTGCCTCGTCTCCAGCGTTCGGGTGAGTACCTGAGGCCTTCTTACTACCGATCTCGACTAATTATTTTCAGAAATTTCAACGTTATGAAATACTGCGTCTTGTAAATTTTATTTCGACTTCAAATCGTTGCTTGTCTCCATACTTATTCTACATAGAGGAAGAAATGCTTCTTAAACTGCCAATTCTCCATCTGTTCTCAATGTCATAATAATCTTTCAAGTGAGACACTTTCCAGCTGTAACTAGTATTCCAGAGATCGTAAAAATTTTGTTCTAAATAAACTGGATTCGGTGTAACAAATTAGCAGCAGACTTCCAGCTGCACTATAATTAGTGGCAGGTGTCCTGTCTCTAGTGCAAGACAGACTGAGCAGTGAAAATTAAAATTATTTCCAATTTCATACCTCCTTTACGTAAAATATATATATATATATATATGTATAATAAAGTATATTCATATATTTATGTGCCTCGATCGATTGACTTGGATGGATATCACCTTCATCTTGATAAAAAGCGAAATCCAAAAAATTTGTCGATATCACTGAATTCCATCCGAAGAAGATTATATATGAACTGGATGCCCATCAGCAATCCTGAATTCAAATCAATGGGATTCCTTAAGTAAAAGTAAAATGAGTCGATATTTTATTAACAAATCATTAATAGTGTTAAAAATGTGTATCTAAGACCAGAGATAGAATTCAAGTATTATTTACATTGCATTATGCTCGATTTCTCCTTCCCTTTATGAAAATGTTTCATAAGAAATGTTCCGACAGCTACAGGTTGGGCCATTTTTATTAATATTAAGATTTTACGCGATTATGCGGAAGTTTTTGGTCAGATAGAATTGCTGGAGAAATCCTGGAAAAATTCTGGACAAGTCCTAGAGTGTTGTACGACAAGTCCTGGATAGTTTATGCGGAATTTCATTGGCCATGGAGAAGTGCTGGATAAATCCTGGAGAATTGCTGGAGAAGTCCTGGAAGGTTATGTGGAAGTCGTAAAGCGGCCCTGGAGTTTATTCTATGCGGGTCGGTTATTTCGGAATTCTTTATGTTCGATTGGTAGAAGTTACATTGGATTAGGTTGGGTTAACTTAGGTTAGGTTATGTTAGGTTAGGTTTTATTTAGGTTAGCTAAGGTAATGGTAGGTTCTTTAGGTTGGGTTATATAAGGTTTTGTTGTTATACGATGGGTTTGGTTATGTCCTGAATAATGATTCCTTCCTATTAGAGAATTTGTCAATTTCTCACTTTCTATAATATGAAGCTTTTAATTAAATTTTTAAGAGAGAGCGGGGAACCGTTATATACATTTTGACTTCAGAATCATCTCGGTCTGTATGATGCAGTGGCACCTTATCTTTCCAATTATTGCAGCCTCACATTTAAATACAGTATAACTGTTTGCAACAGTGATAAGTGTGCTTCTGGATATATTTATTAAATATCCTAAATTATTTATTTATGCTCCTTACTGTGTTTCATAGCATTGAAATCTCTGTGTAGGCTACAACCCATCTAACCTACTGAAGCCAAAACTCGTCTGAATAATATTTGAGAATACAGTCCTTACCGCAAACGAAAAGTGTCTCCATTACAAAGATGGACTCTTTGAAGCTGTTATAGGAAATAGTCGCTTTTTATTCTGCCTGATAATCGTGCAAAAGTCGTAAATGCAGTGTATGAACAAACTTCAGAGTTAATGAATGTTAAAAATCAGATAATACGTGTAATTACCACTAAGTGTAATGTGCATAGTAATGGTTGTTCTTATATTTTGTGACGCATCGTGGATTTTTGGTTAATGGTTAATAACCAATGTTTCGGAGGAACATAGCTCAATCTTCTTGGGGGCTTCATCCCTGAAGATGGAAACAGAAGGATAACATTGACGTCTTCACTTCCGCTAGAACCTAAAATGTAACTTATTTGAATAAATTAAAACTCCACGTTGGAGTACACAAATAACGGCATCCTCATATCCTTGGCGTCGCAAATACAAACTCTAAATTTGGATAGCCGATACATCTTCCTGACAGAATTCCCCAAGCCTCTTTTTGTTAATTCCTCGTGCTACTGTGGGGGAAGGCCGACTGACGAGAGGAGGAATTGTTTCAGTATGCAGACAGACATTTTACATCGTCTCGAACCTAACGAACAGACAAGCCAGAGAGGGGGAAGCAGTAGGGTTTCAAGTTCTACTTTTACTTGCTGTTGTGGGGTGTATAATGTTAAATATAGAATAAGAGACGAGGGACCATAACTATATAGGGAGCTTCCCAGTACACCCCGTTCTAGTGTAGTTTTGTGTCACTGAATCGTCCTCTTAAGACTTGGCTTCGGCTCCCATTACTGTTAACACATGAACAGCCTGGGTTGTTAGGTTTCTAAGACGCTGCTAAATATTTCTGTTGTGGACCATTTTAGTCGATCGATGGGCCAAGAATAGTTTTTCCGTTGAACCCAACAGCACTGTTTTTTTAAAAACTGATAACTAATTGGCCTTTCTTTAACAAAGCATATTCAAAAATGATGAATTACCATAGATAATTCTCAAATATAAATTTTATTAAAATGTGCACACATTTGTCTAGTTACATATTATTTTAAATTTGCTACTGATCATCTTCTATCTGACACAATTTTTAGCTGAAAAACGTTTAAGATACGGTTCTAAACTCAATGGCTTGTGTGACCCTTTTACGTAAAGCAACAGACGAGATAAGAATCGCGATTTTTTAAATTCTTCAGAGTAACTAAATTAATTGAGCTTGTAGTAACTAGTAACAAATTAAAAAATAATTTCGACGGCCTGGATACAAGTTGAATGGTGTCGGATGTGGCCCGCGCACAACAAGTTGAGTCACACCGGCCTAACACTTTAAACAGAATTAGTTGGAACTCTTAGGTTCTCGCAGAAGATGGCGATAGCTGAATATATCCCTTAATATGGAGGCAGTATGTTCCCCCAAAACGTTAGTGGATACCCACAACTCCACACAAAGGTTCAGTCCAGAAGATCAACATCGACTGGATTATTGTGGTGGGGGGGGGGGGGGGGGGAGAGAATAAGCAGAAGTGTTGTCCCAGTTCCTGCTACAGACTTTCTCATGAACAAGAGGCACTTCTGCAGCAATAGGTGACCCAGATTCAGTGGCCGGCTAGTTCGTGAAAAAGTTGTCCCTGTGTGTCCAGAGGTCAACGACAAATTTTTGTCTTCTTTGCACAGCAAAACGTTTCCTGATCGAAGCTCAACAAGAACGGCCGACCTTCTATGCCCTGACACGTAGCGAATTATAAAATCGCTAGACAAGTTTTCATTCATAGTACTATGAGCCACCATAGTTGTTTCTTGTCAGTTTCAATAACGTCTTGCTCCGCTGAGCGGTGACACGCCTGTTCCACCTTCCGAAGGTCCGCGGTTTCAATTCTAGCTGACGAAGGGCTATAACAACGGATGTTTTCTATTGCTTTTGTCAGCTCCTTAATCCTCACAATTCATTCTTAGACCATTTGCGTCATCTTTGCAGGAACTTCTTGCTTTCCTAAATTAACATTTTTCAAGAGACTTCCCGAACAATTTGTATGCCAGGGTAGAAGTTCAATAGCAATGTTAGTCCGGCTCACACTTTGAGAAAGCTAAAAATAGAAAGTAATACTTTCGTGATTAAATGGTACTCCATGCACTAGAACAGAGATACAATGCATCAATAGCCAGCTTCAGCCAGTGTCAATAAAGCCCCGCTATAAAAAATATCTAGAATAATAGAAATAAATTATGTAATCTCTCATGAAATTACGTCTGTGTTTCACATAACGTTACCATAAATAATTGCGACATGTTTTGTATATTTTACATTTCCATAGTATATCTCCTTCCATAAACTGCATGTTGTTTCGAGCCAAGGGGTTTCGCGTTCCTCACGTTAACAATCAGCTGTGAGAGGGTTGTGGTTTTGTGGCTGCTGATGGATAAATAAATGATATGTAATATTAGCACAAACCTGGATTTGACACAATAAAAATACCTTAATTCAAACGGTAAACAATTTGGATGTTCATAAAGAAGGTCAGGTCGTCACAATTCATTCGCGTTGCTTTGTCTGAATAAACGTAATGGCTACTCCCCAGATGAATGGTCTTCCTGCGTGGTAGGGGTTCTCAACCCGTGACCCATTGATGTGTTTCTATAGTCTATTTATTGTACTACTGTTGCAAAGAAAAGACAATTCAATCAGGCAGTACAGATAAGTTCGTGGTTACTTGTCTCGCATTTAAGAAACCGACGTTGAATACCAGATACGCGCAAGGCTGTTTCATACTTCCATTCACTCCACCAGAGTTTCCAGAATGTTACGTTTAATAACGAGGCTTAAGACAACAGTTTTTGGGAAAGTTATCTTAATATCTAAGCTGATGAATCTTTAAGAGCACCTAACAGAAGTATACGACGCACACATCTCGTTGCAAATTCTGTATCAAGATCATATTTCTAAAGTAATTCCGTCAGATATGCCGTATAAACGAGCCTGATTCACAGCGGTTACGGAGAGAAATGGATATTTTAAGTTCAAAATAATCTCAACCTTACACAGAGCATCAGGGTCTTTTCTGCATCTTACAGGATCGAATATTCGATGTATTTCCTTTATTCTGATTAGTCATACGCTATGTTTTTCATGAATCCCATACACGTAAATCTAGGGGAGAGGAGTCTGGTGACAGCAGTGACCAATTCTGCGACCACCACGACCAAACCATTGGTCGGAGAATTTCTCATTTAGATACTGTGTCACGTGTCGACTGAAATGTGGGGTACTCTATCACATTTATGATCGTGTTTTGTGTTGTTCAGTTAATCTTTAATTTCTGCCCACACCTACGTAAGCGATGAGAATCGGACATGTGACATTTCTCAGAGAGGATGACCTCAGGAATAGGATAATGAAGTATGACATAAAGTCATCCGACGGCCTACAAATTGATTTAAAAATTACCTTTAATAGTACTAAAGCAAACTTCACGCTCTGAATCTTTGGACGGAATGAAGTTTCGCGAAGCGTCTCAGTTGCCTGACTGTGAACTTCACATTCTCTTGTTATTGGTATTACAAACCATAGCCACTGTTTCGTTATGACTGAAATAGGACTTCTAAAATTACGTAGACGACCGCCATCTCCCCATTTTCCACTTTGTCTTCTACTCAGACGCCTGTTTAATCTAGTGGCATGAAAATCATCTTTCATAACGTAAAAGAATAAAAAAGTAGCTTACATCAATTTTACTCCAAATGACGTTCTGCGTCAAGGTGCCAAATAAACGAACTTGTGATGCAGCTATTTACAAACATGTGTTTTTTATTCAAAGTAAAGTAACTAAAGAAAGTATTAAAAATACATGTCTTAGACATTTCATGCGTCTAAGTTATAAAAAGGGTACCTTCTTTGGAGACTGAAATTTAGTTTGGACGACCTAATAAAGTGTAAAAAATAACTGTACGGTTAAAGCTATAGTGATGGAAATTAGCATCTATATGTTTATTATACATCCACGAAATTGGCATCTAGCGGAGACCTTAGGGACAATTTACGTTTTATGAAATCAACGTATCGGCAACTAAGTAACCATTACAGCAGAATTAGTTTTTGGATTATGTTAAGGTCTTGGATAAACTAGAGATTTTAATTGTGTGGCACTGTAATACTTAACTGTTGACATGTATTAAGCAGGACTTACAGAGATGGATGTGTTATAGAAGAATTTTATCACCTGCGTCCCTACAGTAGTTCGTAAGAGCCACAGGAAACTTCAACACTTCCAGCTTTGCGACCTAACAAGAAGGTAAAGTCCAGCCTGGATCTCCAGGTGATGCTTCAGATCGATACTGCTGAGCGGCCGGTCTCGGTTCGATGCTGTGCACGTAACAGGGTGACTGTTACGCTGTTCTTGTCCTGAAGTTCGGGTCGTGACGAATTCTGTATGCTACATTTCCTTGTTGCACCGGTTTGTATTTGCTCCCCTGCTCACTCAGGTTATGCTACTTCCACACCTCTGCTTCTGCTTTCTTTTTCATTTTCTTTTTTCTTTTTCTTCCTTCTTTGTTCTTTCCAATGGCTTCCTGCTGAAACTCCGTGAACCATAAACCTTCCTTCAGCGGCTGCTGCCCTGAATGCATTCCCCTGTTCTACAATCGTTATCGACTTTCGTGTTGGTCTTCTGGGTTGTGACGGCGCACGGAATTGCAGTTAGACTGTCTCAAACGTTGAGGAACAACATTAGCAAAGAATAATATTACGTTTCAACATACTCGCTCTTATCAAATCTAAAAGTTCTTGGCGATGGTGATGAGTCATTTGAATAAATTTTGTTTTGGATATTATCCATCATCTAGTAAATAAAATATAAACCGTAAAACGACGTTTCGGAGATGGGGCTCTATCTCCGTCTTCAGGTTCCTACTCAGTTGGGCCCACTAGATAGAGCTAATCCCTATCTCCGGACCAAGAGATAGAGCCCCATCTCCGAAACGTGGTTTTACGTTTTATATTTTATTTACTAGACGATGGATAATATCCAAAAAAAAAAATTCAAATACCCGCTCTTATTTATTTACGTTCCGTTTTCCATAATCTTAACTTGATGGATTGCAGGGTTGCACAGTAGGGTTATTATTAATGATAATGCCATTTAAGATACGACGGACTGTGCCTGTACCTCATTTGGCAAAGGTAAGAGATGCGTACAGATTTTTAGTTGAGAAATTTGTTGGAAAACGTAAACTTATGAAACCGAGGACATGATAGAATAACATTAAGATGTGTTTATATAAAATAGGTTCTGAGATGGATGAAACTAGTTTAGAATTATGCCCAATTAATTACAGTTCTTAAACATGAGTAAATTACTTTCTGTGTAATGTTAATTTTATTCAGAAGATCCTTTATGAGTAGATTTTATTAATTCTGTCTTTTCTTATTGAGTAACGTTCAAAAGTTTGGAACGTGGTAATAGACCGTGGACGCACTGTAGCAGTCTTTTATTTTATTTATTTAGGACGTCCTGAGGAAAAGAACTGGATCTTTTTCCGTGTCGTTCCTAAATTTTGTCTGGAATCAGATAAAATGTCTGCAAAATTTAAATTACGTGGTTTTCGGGCAAATCAGAAGTACAGTGCTAGCATTTCCAGTCCCAGAATTCAATCCACTCATCGTCACATTACAGACAGAAGGTTAATGATTGCATCATTGTTCAATGAAACAGTAGCAGGCTTCTTAGAATTCACATTTGTTAACTTTTCCGCGAGGAAAACTTCTCTAAACATAACATAACGAAGGAAGTACTAATGAAATTAAGCAATGAAATTAACTTTGTAACAAGGTGACTTCGCTAAATGTCTACAAGTTTATTAAATTCACTCACACGGTAGAAAACGTTACTTACACAAACCTTTTTTTAGACATTTGGACTCATTCGTCAGACACTCTTGAAAGCTACGTCTTTGGATTATCTCGAATGTATCTCAAGCATGAACAATATAGTCACGTTTGTAGAGTGAGAAATGTAACCTACATAGCGAGACAATAACTAAACTTGTTCCCTGGTTATATTTCCGCACTCGGTCGTTAAGTGCGTTCTACATTACGTAGGTTAATACAAAGGCTTATCACCTACTTATCAAAATCTGGTCAACGGGACCCTGTTCTAAGTCAGTTAATTTCAGTTCACATGGCCACACCCTATTTCCCTCGTATTCATTCATAATTTTCTCCATTGTGGTCTCTGCACGTCTTTCTACTTTAAGCTCATTTTAATTTGGGTTACCCTCATCAGTGTTAAATAATTCAATGTCTTTAAGAGTCAATACTGACTGTTAAATGTCTGCATTAACACTGTTAGACATTCCTTGTGAATTTTAAGGGAAAATATACGCCTAAAATATTATTAAATTAAATTGTTTCATTCTTTATTCAACGAATATTAGTAAAACACTTGGTAAAGTTTGTGCAATGAATGCATCAGAATGACTGACTCTCACAAAATCAGTTTTATTACAATAATCGTACATGTAATCACGTCTGAATCGTATTAGGTCATATCTTCTTGCATTTGGGAGGTCTATCAACTGTGTAATCAGAGAGATGTATTATTCCCTCTAGGTATAGCGCATTATGAAAACAGCTTCCTAATCGAATCTTGCCTTTCGACAATGCAACAAAAGTCTGTGGCTATACTTGCAATTACATAATTGTAGATAGGATCTTGGCTCGTCCAGAGAGTCCTACCAAGTGCCTAAGAGGATTCTCAATTTCAAAAGTAAGGCCATAAGGTCTAATCCATAAATGTTGAAGAAGACGATATTATCACAATGAATTAGTCTACTAGTCCTTTCAGTACGGGTTTTGGGTTCTTGTACCCGTATCAACCCTAGAATTTCCTCTCTTAAAAGCTTCAGATTAAAAACTTTCATCAAAGTTCTTCAAGAGACCCATCTAATTGCTAAAAGTTCCTTCCCAAGGCCGTAATCAAGTACTTTTAGATATCAGCAGTTCTACCATATGTAAAAAGAAAAATCTACGCAGAAATGCTGAGGCCGCACGACCGGAATATGGGACGCAGACAAAAACCTGCCGAACGGCGCATCGATCAATAACCAGATAGACTGTGAAGCCAGCCACAGCGACACGTCGCATATAACGTAACCGGTCTAGAAATGAAGCCATATTAATTTCCTTGAGTGTGGGATCAGAAAACGCAGTACACCTGCACTTCATTGGTTGGTTTTTGCTTGACAACAAAGGGGAAAATGGTTTCCACGGTTCAAAAACTTAACTCACAGCGTGCGTTTGTTAATACAAAGCCATTCCGGTTGTAAATTATTTAAGGATTTAACTTATTATACAAAATATGCATACACAATTTTTTCCCACTTTCTTCTTCCAAGAAAAAGTTTATTATTTTATATCAACTGAGGATTCAAGGCAGGAAATGATGAGTAATCGGTTTTGGGAATCACATAAAATCTATAAATTATTATTGTATTATTGTTCAAAGTCATACGAATTAATATGTACAAAGAGTTCATCAAACTCAGGAATGGACGCTACAGCTGGAAAGGAACGTGGCCTTCGTCCTTTCTGAACTCGAGGTGAAGGAAAATTTCCTTCTGTTATCTATTAAAGAACACGCCATGATAACGTATGGGGTAGACAGTGGAGGTATAGCTCCACACCTTATTGATCCCGACACTATATGGAGAAAAGAGGTCAGCTTTACGTCTCATCCACTTGAATAATGGGGAAATAACCCCCGATATCTTTAACAGGAGACTGGGTAGGCCCCAGTGCCGGTCTTGACGCAGGAGCTAAGAAAATCTCTCTTAGTCCTAATGTACCAAAGATGCTGCGACGAGGTGTACTTTGATGACAACGAACAAACGAAAAACCCCTGACGTTGAGTTTAGTGAATAATACGACCTGAAAAGCGCACAACATTCGCCGAAGAAACTGTGGAAGATAAATTGAAATGTTAACTCCAAGTGCGATATTACTTCTGCACAAAGCCATTTCTTTCCGACAAGTAATCAAAACTTTCGAACTGAGAGTAAATGTTATTTTCTGTCTCTTCAAGGGTAACAAGAAACCACAATCCCCTATCGTACATTTGTAACCTCACATCAATAACAGTTCCGCTCTAGAAGCAGCCCCAGCTCTATCTAGAAGTTTCTTGTTTGTTACATTTCTATCTAGAAACCTTTCCATCCTCTCCAGCGGTGATTAAGACAGGGCAAGAGACGAAAGAATGAAATACAATAAAAATAATGTATTTACTTTGTTCCCCTTCTTGATAACATACCCTGCATTCTTCAGCCACTAGAAAAATCCAGTTCATTAAAGTCTCTTTTAGAACTTCGCTCTAAGAAAAATTGAAATTTGTAAAGCTAACAAAAAATAGAACAGATGTATTGTCCAAATTTGTTGAGTGTACTAAAGAATTTGTAAATCTCTTACAGTGTGTTACAGTGATACTAAGGTAAAATTCCCAAATTCTCTAGAAATATATTTTGTCTGTAGAGATAACTAGCGAGTCAATTATCTAACCACGTGGAATAGACTCCCTCTTGAGAAACCGACAGTGTATTCAGTTAGTTAAGAAATTCCCCGTCTTATAAAAACCCGAAGATTCATTGCCACTGGCCCCTGTATTTAGCCAGATTAATCCAATCCATTCCATTCCAACTTAATATATTATATTCTCCCCTCTACGCCTAGGTCGCTCAAGAAGTCTCTTTTTTTCAGACCGACTAAACAAGACTCAGTCTGCATTTCTCATCCCCATGCTGCATGCCCCACCCATCTCATCCTCCTTCATTTGGCCGTTTTAATAATATCTGGTGAAGATAAGAAAGTATTGAAACGTAAATTTTAATGTGATAATACGCGGTGTAATTTCATTCAGAAGTAATGAAGATATAATACAAAGAAATACATTCAAAACAATATTCACCATGGTTTTGCTAAGGCAAACATTGCCCTAGTGATTGAGATTGTAAGCACCTCTGAAATGTCTGCAAACTTCTACCAGTCTGCAAGGCGCAACATCCAAGAAAACTATAATCTCCAAAGAACTCTTTGATGTTTTATTGTAATTCGAAGCATCTAATGAAGGTACTGGACAGAGAGAGAGGCTGACTAAAAGAAGACATAGACTTCCTCAAAATGTAAAATGTAAAATGTTAGAAACCTTTCATTCAAAGGTTTATTTGTTACACGTGATGTAATATCTAAGTGTCAACAGTCCTGTTTATGAAAGAAACAGGTTTTCCTTAGTTTATCTTAGTTGAGTGTTTATGGCTAAGTACCCTTTTGGTAATCCCACACTTCGTCGATCATCGGTGGTAAAATATAGCCTACTAGGGTGTCATAAAATCACCCCACGTTTGAATACCACCCTATCTTATTTTCCAGTAAAGTTACAGCTTTAAAGAGTAGGATAGTTCAAGTTTTACGATAAAAGCGAAGCAACACACATTAAATTTGGAAGGGGGATTTTTGCTCATAAATATCAGAGACGTTTAAATTTAGATTACTCCGTTCAACTACTTAACAGTGTTTCATGACATTAGCAACACAGCCTTATTATTATTATTTAGTGTTCTGTCTGACGACAGGTCCATATGAACAGGATCCTTCCATCCTTTTCTCGGACTGGGACCTGTTCATATACGTTCTTGGCAGATGATGCAGAAGTGGTTTGCCATTGCCTTCTTCTGTGTGTGAATGGAGTAATTGTTGGGATGCCACGGAGAAACCGGGGAAGCCCCCGAAGGAAAACTCCGTGTTGCCTAGACCACGGCCTTGCCCAACACAAGTTATAAATTCGGGCACCGCCGGGAATCGAACCCGAGACCCCAGGATTACAATGCCAGCGTTCTAACCGCTAAACCACCGTGGCATAACAACACAGCCTTAAGAGTCCGTAATTTTGTTCCACTGGAATAGTTAGGCATATTTATGGAAATGTTACTTCGCAACTGTAACGATAATTTCTAGCCCTCTCTTTAGTGTGGTCGCGTTAATAAAACACGACACCAATTTCTTTGACCCATGGCTGTAACTTTGTTTCCTCATTCTTTCATTTGCTTGTTTAACACTCCAAAAGACTGAAGCGCTAATTGGCTTTCGCATGCCCAAGCAGTCACCATGTCAACATAAAATGGTATCGACCACCATCTATGGCCTTCATACTTGGTAGCATTACATCATTTTATATGCTATTTTCATACCATATGCGACTTCTATTGTCTTCGCAGGACAGAAAAATAATGATTTGACGGGCATTATTGGTAGTTATAACAATTTTAAATTAAAAAAATGTCTTACTATTTCTAAACAGGTAGTTTATAAGATAATAAATTATAGTAATGCTGTAGGCTTAGGAAATACGGGAAAATATTCCTATAAAATTATATGTAAAAAGGAGAATAAAATTAGCAACATTAATTTAGAATTTAAGAAGTGGAAATAGACTTACAGTCATCAGCATAAACAGGCTATTGTATAATAGGAGGATAACTGTGGACGCAGGAAGAAGGTGTTAGGCGAAGACAGTCTTTGTATAGGGAACCCAACTAAATAGAATGACATAAGTTATAGTCTTTGTTAAATAATTTCCCTGGTAAGAAATTAAATTTAATCGCTTAAGGGGATTTAACCGCATTAAGTCACCCGTAATGTGCTTCCGGTATTTACCGAATATGGACTTCTCGTACATTTGGTCACTATTAAGATAAATTCTAGAACACATTCTTCTTCCGGAGACTGTGATGAAAACAGTCGACAGAACACTTAGACTGAACTACATCGCCAATCATCTCAACATTCAGATTTGCTACACGAATCTAGCGCACCGGTATCCTTCGGAATTCTATCTTCATATGTAGGATTCGAGGTTCTCAATGCGGTCAGTACAAAGATGAATGTCTTCTGGGTTGTGGCGCCGTCAGTCTCCCATCTCTGGTGAAATATAGCATAATTCAGAAGTAGTTAGGTGTATGATAATAATTTAAAGTACTGTCGGCTGTTTATTATCACATTCCGAACAAAGATGAGGAAATAATATGGCTGTCTTCTGGGTTGTAACGCCCCTGGTAATGGAGACAGCAAAAACCTCTGAAACGTCGGTAAACATCTACCATTCTAATTCTTCTGAATTATGCTACATTTTACCAGGGATGAGAGATTCATTGTAAAATATAAGAAAAAAATCGCTGTCGTAATACCAAATGTGTGGCAGACTTTCAGCGGGAGGCCATATTCATGCTTATATGTGTATTTAAAAGTAAATCCTGCATAATAATTGAAGTGTCACTGGGAGCAAGTCTTTGAAATGTTTCGTCCTCCATAAAAGTCGTTGAATGCTGCAAATCAGCGGTGTCTCTGTTGCATATTAATTTCCTGAATTTGAATTTGCTCTTTCGACATTGGCAATTGCGATTCTTCGACCTTTTACCCTCGATAATTAATTTCTACAAGCTGTGGCGATAACGCGGTTGTTTTACATTCGTTGTTCATGATTGTCCTGCCACGGGTTAACTTCTTCATTTCCAAAATTCTCTAGAGAACTCATAGAATATTTTGCTTCAACTAGGAAAGTCATGATTGAACCCAACTCACAGTCTGCGATAATGAGCTTGTTCAGTCCCTGCAAGTTAATGCCTAAATTATAACACAAATTTTACACAGTTCGGAGATTACATTATAATCTTTACAGTTTCCTGAGTCTATAAATTTAATTTTAGAACAGTAAGACTTCATAAACAAGTATTTTGTTAAACTTAGCACGATAGTTCTCTACAGGTCCGGGGTTCGATCTTCGAGAGAGTAACCTGATCATTCGTTTGTTGCAGAGACTTCGTGTTCTAATTGTTAATAAGCTGGCATTCCGATCAGAAGGTGTCGGATTCCATATCACCTTGGTTTGATAGAGATTTTTCAGCATGTTTGATGTCTGATTTTTATGTAGGTTCCAGCTGCAAGTAATTTCTGACATTCACATTCATCAAATTCGTACAGAGGCAAAAGCGAAATTCCGTTCACTGTGAGTTTATCAAAGACTGAAATCCCACGTTCCCTATAGCCCAGACCTGAACATTTATCTCCAGTAACAGACTTGAGACTGCATCTGGAGGCATGGACCACAACTACATACGTCTGCCTCAACATTTTAGTAAAGTACCTAAAAGTGAGGTACTGTCAATTAGTTTTCTCATGGTCATTCTGTATTATACAGCTGTTGCGCCATGAAACTTGAAGAAACAATTTAGTTTTGTAGAGAAGGAACGGAATAATTACACGAAACTTGTGTCTTTGTTTCAACACTGCATAAATTTTAACTAATCAGAATGTTGAATTTCACAAAACCTGCCTCTGACAATACAATTTCAAATTTACTTTAGGATTAGACGTAGCTACATTTTGTCAGCTACTGAAATGGTAAACCCCTGCAGACCCATTCCTCTCACATGTGATCACACAAAAGACAATGAAAATGAGACGTCCTACCTTTAGCAATTCTCTGTAGAATGATTTCCTTGTGCTCAGGTGAGTGAGGTTCGCCGACAACGATAAGCAAGTAGCATCCTGACAGGGGTGACGGTAGTGGCTGGGATGCTGCGATAGCCTGCTGTGTGTCCAGCTGACCTGGGCTTTCTCCTGTAACGCCACCAGGTTCTATAATTTCTTGGTCTTCCATAATGCTAATGACCTCAGAGTGAGTCTCCACCGTCTGCGAAATACGACGAACAAAACAGAGCTGGGCCGACCTCTCAGCCGGCCGCTCAGCGTGCGAATGACAGTCTCTGCAGCCTTATCCCCTCCCCTCCTTATGAAGTAGTCAGCTGGCAGGAACTAGCGACTACGTGAGTCGTTGCTCGCCGGACACTGGACACAGACTGCAACACTCTTAAATATTACGCCAGTGTTTTAAGCGAGTGAAAATCTGCTGTGTTGTCTTTCGTTTCCCCTCTCCATGACGGAAACGATCAGGGTGTTGGGTGAAGGCTAGTCCTCCTTCTACTGCTTATTAGGTCTATTTATTTCCTTAATTGCATGGCATAATTAGACTTAATTATGGAAGCAAAGCGAGCATAAATATAACCGTAATACGAATGTAATGCCGATCTTGACTTTTAAGGAATTATCAAGTATAGGACTAAGCGGAATTTGTTTTAAATGTAATCGCAGCAAAAGTGTACAAGTCACTTTGGCGACTGTTTTATAGTATTTTAATCTCGAAATACCTCTTACTACATTGAAATCTCCCTTGTTTTACCTTGTGGCAATGTACGAGACAAGTAGACCTTAATGATACAGACAGCAAGTTCCTCCGAAACGTCGGCGAACTTCTACCAGAATTCAGGCTACAACATCCCAGAAAACAGTCTTCTTCATAATCGCCGCCTGTGAGAACCTGAAATCTTACCAAATTCAAGATAGTTTTCGATTTTAGCATCATTTCAGGAGAGGAAGATAATAGTGCATGTATAAATGCCAGTTTGTCAACGACGGACCCACGCCAGCTGGCTACATTTTATTTTTAATTTTCGTTTTTGGCATTTGAAAATAGGGACGGGAAATATGTATCGATATATGGATGTATGTGTTTCAATATTTTGATACGGTGTTTAATATTTTTGTGTCAATAAAAAGGAATCGAGTAATTAGCCAAGAATGAACAACGCCCCCCCCCCCAACTTACCATTTGTAATAGCCTACATTAAATACAAAAATACATTTTTATTTTCCTATGTGTGTCATTTTCGGCTTTAGCAATTCTCATACTGCAGTGTATTTGAAGAACGTGAACAAACCTCTTGAGCTGAAGTGTTTGTACAGGGGCTACAGAGGAAACGAAGGTAAACATTTTTACACCCGAGCGTTAAACAAATTGTGCCATCAAAGAATAATAAATCGGCCATTAACTCTGCAGCAATAAGGAACTCATAAATATATTTTTATGTGTACAGTTTACAGTTAATTTGTGTATTTATCCTTCTGATATTTAAGCTATAAGAGCAGTATTCTTATGATAATTAAACTTGCGTAAAACATATCGCGCTATATGGTCTAGCACTAATCGCGGTTCTACGCACTTGTCTAAGTGTTTAGTTAGTGGCGAAGGCAAAATCTTGTACCATCGTAGCCTCGAGCTGGATTCGAGTTCGCGGTCCTCGTGTTACAGTGACAAGGATCCAGGTTACGTCTCAGACCACGTGAACGCTATGTTCAGAACTTTACATTTTTAATATTATGAAGGTAAGAAAGTGAACAATTGAGCCATCTATATATTTTCCATGTGTTTCCATCATTCCACAATTTCTCCATAGTAATCTGTCACCGTCCATCGGGGTGTGCGATATCCTTGAAAAAATAACACATTGTCATACCCTCGGCAATAAATAGATACCTTCACCTCTGACTCGGGACTGCTTTCGTCTCCTAGCAACGGTAGTTTAATTTATTTTTCCCTTAATGAAAATAACACGAAGGCGGTGGGTTAATCGCTAGTGGTACGTACCGAGGACAAGCCAATAAATCACACCTTGAATGTAACTTGTTTCAAATATACTAAAAATAACTGCCTTCAACGTTCTAGTACTCTAATTGCAGAATTGGTTTATAGAAACAATGGTTTTTTTTAACCTAGAGAACAATTGGGTTTAGTACTTTCTCAATGAAAGTTACTTGTCAAATAGAAGACTTACGGATGTGATTCGCCACAATCTACTCCAAGGTAAAGCAAGACGTGTATACCGAAGGATGAATTATTAATCTCAATGGCTGTTTTACTCAGTCACGTAGATAACCTACACAGGTGGTATCCACTAGAATAACATATGGTTCGACGCTACCACATGTCAAAGTTTTAAATTTCTGTACTTAAATTTCCTTAGTCTTTAAGGAAATACGATATCATTTCCTGTCATAATATTTCACTACATCGTCCTAACTTTATGTTTCTTAATTTACTCTTGTACCAAGCATTTCACGGAGACAGAGCCAAAAATTTCTCAGAAAAAAGTTATATGCATTAATTCCATTAAAGAGAGTTCTTCTCGAGAAGCTAAAAGCCACTCAGATAATAACCACCACTGAACCCTGCCTTCAGCCAGATTAATCTAGTCCACAACCTCACATCCTATTTGTTTAATACCCATTTTAATATTATTCTTTCATCTAAACTTAGATTTTTCCAGTTGTTATTTTCTCTTGACATCCGAGTTCGAGGCCCTTTGGAATATAAAATAATATGCTAGCATTTTATGGAAAGGTGTTAGTGTCACCCTCCCAATCCATATGCTTGAGGACAGCCTATTGTCAGCTGTCCGTACATGCTTTCTAGATTGTTCGATCTGCATATCTAAATTCTGGTTAGCCATCCATTTCTGGATGCTGTGTCTTGCACGTGCGACCCCAGGACGCGCTGTGCGGTTGTCGCAGTCTTGTTGTGCTACTATTTAGCATACTAGGAAACTCGTGTAATAAAAGTACAACCCAATTAGGTCTCCTTCACTCACCGCAGGAAATCGTGTTCTTTATTCTTGCCGGAAGAATGTACTGAGGACGTATTTCGCAGAAAATTCCTAAGATTGTAGTACATGTAATAAAATCTATGTAAGTACTGGCTGGTAGCTTGGTTTGTTGGTGATCATTTACGCCTTAAGGGGCTTGGACATTTGGGGTAATATTTGATCATGTGTGTTATGTTTTAACCTTTGCCATGGCAATGGTAAGGGATTAGGGATAATATTTATAACCATATGCGTCTACTACTTTACATTTTACCGATATTTTTGTCGGGCATATTAATAGCGTTTTCCATAAATGTGATTACAATTTATTGTTCAGTTCTGTATATCAAAACCACAGCGCACACAACCGCTTCGTCTGTCCTGATATACGTCCGCTGCTGTTACCAAATATAACCACAAATTGTATTGCGGTGATATCATCCGACTTCAGCCTCTCTCTCTCTCTCTCTCGTCACTGATATCTCAGCTAAAATTAAACAATTTTAAGTTGCCCAGCTAAATATAACAACAATGACAAAAGGAGGAATATCGAAAGGTTTTTGAGTACAATTTTGATTTATTTCGGTGTCTCTTTTGACTAGCGCCGTGCGTTGTTCCGCCTGTCTAGCCGGCGCTCCCCTTGCTTCTGCTACCCTTCTTCCAGCGTCGACGCCGTCTGCATCTGTCCCCTCCCCTCCCTTCACGTCTCGCCACGCCGTGAAGTATTGAACTGAACCGGAGCCCCGGACGACGTTGGCATACCGGAACAAGCTGATGGTGCGGTTTGTCGAAACTTTTCCTCTTTATCTGAAATATGAATACCGAATCACAGTTTTCATCGAAAACGGAAGTAATAATAATTAATGTTCCGCCAAATCAGAGACGGCACAAATTTTGAAGCCTGCTTCCAGTCTTCAGAGACTCTTCTTATTTTAAATTTATTCTTTTTGACTTGTTTATTTATTGTAAGCATTGTTTTTTTTTCAATAAAAAATAGAAACGTTTGTTTTCTGCAAGCATAGGACAGTAGATTGGAATGTTTCAGTTTTCCTGCATGGGACAGTTTGCCCTGAATAAAAAAAATAATTTCAGGAGTCTTACATTGAATTCCCTGCAAGAATTTATAGGCGCAACAAAGTTTAGTCGAGAATTTTCCTAGTTAAATTTATTATTCCACTAATTAGTCAACCTCCTTTATTAAAGTGATGTAACCATTGCATTTATTGATATGTTCATGTCAGGTCGAAATGACGCTATGTGGACTTGTAAGTAGACACCAACATCTTTTTAGGATCACACTATCTCAATCTTTAGGCCTGAAGAAAATCTTCGGTCTATCATCTTCACACGCTATGTGACATGATTAACAGTAAAGAACTGTGGCATATTTTTTGGCACTAAAGTAACGTCTCTGTATAGCAAAGAAGAATGGGCCCTGAAATCCCTCAGACAGGATACTCGACCCTGGCCTGGTTTCGATACCAGGTACTCCAGATGCTATTCATGTACGTTAACATGGAGCTAAATCTGCTTGCTAAGATGGCGTGTAAAAGTCGAATTGGAAATGATGGCCGAATTAATTCAGTTTATGCTAACTATGTATAAATTACTTGTAGCCTATTCTTGATTTCTTTGAGTTAGGAAATGGATTTTTAAAATAATATTTAAACAAGCTTAATGCTTTAAAATTTCGATTAGTCAGTTAGTATGTAACATATTCGACCTATTCATTTACAATTTTTTAAGGTCAATTTCCTCTGATATCCGACAATATCAGTTTTGAAATATCCGCTGAAGCACTACATCACGTGTCTCTCATCTTCCAACTTGATAATAATGTTACTCAGAACTCAGTAGGGGTAGGGCGTTCTTGTTATCCGTGTTAGCTGCGTTAGCCCGGCCTACACGATTAAAATAAAATCTCGCTTATTTTATACGGGAAATGACACAAGTAGTATACAGCATCCCATAAAATTTGTATTCCATAACGTGATGTGTTGCGTAATAAATATTATTTTTCCTTTGTTTTTCTTCTGCCTTGTTTAACACCCACAAAAATTAAGGGATTAAATTACTTTATAGGCTACCGCCTGCAATATACAAAGAGAAGCCAGTTTAATCAAGTCCGTGTGTGTGTGTGAAAGTTTGCCTCTCTTGCATCAATAACTCTGGATAAATCAGCCCATTTTATGACTATCCGTATGAATGACATTTGTTTCTTCATTTTCGTATCATCATTAACGCCTCGTAATGTAAATGACTTGAGATGGTGATTTCGGTGATATTAGAATGAGATTTCTATGCTTTATCATTGAGGTGAGATAAGGCGTTAAACCTGGTAGGTACATTTTGAGTTACTCTGTAAACATCGAGAGCTTGAAATATACAATATTATGTAAGTACGTAGCTAGGATTTGATATTCTCACGGCGCTACAACCCAGAAGACAGGCATAACCAAAAGGCGACGATTTATGAATAATATATTTGCATCTCAAATCTAAAATTTTGTGACGATGGTGAGTTATTTAAATAAAAAGTTTCTTGGATGTTATCCATCGTATAATAAAATAATAAAGTACGTCGTTCAATTTTATTATTTTATGAGTCGATTGATAACATCCAAGAATATTTTTATTTAAATATATTTACAGTCTAGTACTCAAAGAAACCGGTTGCTTAATTTCCGTGTCTCACATATAACGATTTGCATGATATATTTACCAGCACTAACATCTTATCTTGGTAGATTTTATCACAGAACAGCATGTGTCGTCACGGAATTTTGATTCTTGTTCTTGTATCGACAATATAAACCGACGCTTGAGTGCGTTGTAATAAGCGTACACAACCTACATTTACCGAGACACTGAAGACCAGTGGTAATATTTTAAATGGCAAGTATACTAGCCCCTGCTGTTAAAATGAAATTACAGTGTTTCTCGATTTAAATCCCTGCCCGTCGAAATCATTGCGCCATGTTTTAAATAGGTCTACTTAACAAAAACTTAAGGCAATAAATATAAAATTTGTGTGTAATTTATTTAGAATATTAATCTATTTCTTACTTCATTATACTTTAAAGTCATTGTAGTAGCGAGCTCCATACTTACATCAGAGTTCTTGCGAAACTTAACTACTCAAGAAATTTCGATCATTTTATGGAATACGAAGGTTAATTTTTTACTCATTGAGCCATGTCCCGAGCCATGAATCCACTCTATTTTACTAAATTCTATTTGTATAATATCAATTTAAATATTCTCCCCATCTAAACGTTGGTATTCCTAGTGGTTTCTGTTCAAATTCCGGAGAAATACGTTCGATGTAATTTTGAAGTTAAAACAGTCAGACATCTCACCTCTCCGCTGGGTCACACAGTGACAAGAAGAAGTAGAACAGTCCACTTCAGACTGGTAGTGACGAAACTGTGTGACAAAGGATTCAGCTTCGCTTGAATCATACATGAGTACGTCAAACAGAGATGAAAAAGTTTCAGATGATGCATATACCTATTTAAATAAACAGTAGCATCTGTAATGGAGGTAAATAGATACAGAAGACTGTCTGGTTGACACATGCAGGTACTGAAGGCTTGGTCTACTTAGTTACTCGACTTCTCCATTATTCATAGAATAACATAGCTAAATTTAGACATGAAATGCATATTTAGCTGAAATTTTACTATTAGATTTGTTTTCAGTTTCTCTATTTTCACAGCGAATTTCTGTCTGATTTTCCGAGGTTTTCCGATACTAAGAATCATCCTAGGATTCCTCAGACGAGAACAACCTTCTCCCAGACCACAACATCCTGTACGAGTGGAGGATACAATGACGAGTAGGATGATGGTCGTTGATGCAGAACGCACAGAAAGGTCTATTCCTTAGTCCAGATTCAAATCCTACTTCTCAAGTTCAGACATGATCATTATCTTCATTTGCTGACACACTAACTTAGATTAATTTTTGTATGTACCAAGTTTGCTATGTGTTAGGATGTAAGGTCTGGTGTTGAAGTTCTGTCCTGTCTGTATGTAGCTTTTCAATTTTCGTTTTCCTCGACATTTTTGAAAAAAAAAAATTCAGGTCAGAAAGCGAATGACATAACATCAGCTTTTCTACAGTTTTGATGAACGATATGTTTAAAATTATTTAAATATAGCTTCTTGAACGTTATTTTCACCACTGATACATACTACTACTAAGTCTGTATTTACGTTTGAGTTGTTTTCCGTGATGCAATAATGAAGGATTAACGTTTGAACAGAACTGTAATTATGGATTACACAAATTGTGACCTGTAAACGGGTTTCTAAAAATTAGAACAGTTTTCTAGTGTGTCTTTATGAGCCCTATGCTTTGTTCACAGTTTGGACTTGGCAGCAGCAGGACTTCGTCGGCTCTTTTAAGTCCTCCGAGAAGGAGCGACTCAGCTTAATTAAGGTGGATAGCTGAGACAGCTGTTCCGTCAGCAACACGGGCCTTCGAATATGCAGACTATCCACTTTAGTTGCAGGTTGTCGAATGTAGATGGCGGGGGACGCTGCAGACCTCTAATTTCGAACTCGGGAGTTTTGCATTCGAATTCAGTTTGGGCAATTACGAATTTCTTCTGTTTATCTTTCTAAATTTAAGCTGCCTAAAAGAAGTTGTTCTTTAGGCTCTAGCGTGACGTAGGAATACATCGCGGGTCCATAGGAAGAATTGTAATGGAAAATCCATTATGTGTAAACTAGAGAGCATCCTTCCAGTCTTATTTGAAATCTGGAAGGATTAAGTCAAAAGGAGTAATTGGAATATTTAGTACAAATTATTTAGCAAACATTTATTATTAATCGCTTAAATATTATTAAGTTCTTTATTTTTTTTGTGTTCTGCATCAACAGCTAGGTAGCCAATTACAGTTTCAACACAAGAAATAAATAATAAATAAACTAAATAACCATAATTGAATTATCAAGAAATTATGTGACTATAACGAAAGTTAACACACGTAGGTAATTTGTAAACAGAAAGGAGAACAATACGTAAATCCAAGCAATTGAAAAGCAACATTTACCTTTAGAGTATACTTTGCCTTAAATTGTATTACACGTAAGCACATATTTCCCTTTTTGTATTACTTCAAAGCAAACGTGAAGTTGGTCCATTTTCATGGGATTATGTAACACAGTCTTTTCATCTACAATTAATATTATTAGAAAACGAGTGGACGATTGTTCTGACAACACGTGAAGATCAAGTTCATGTGCGTCGCACGGTTACTCAGCGACAGATCATATCTTGAAGGTGCATTACTTCAAATGTTTTGTTTTTTTCACTCTCTGTGTAACAGTTGAATCCGGTTTTGATATGGTAAGAAATTCTGTGGGATACATTTACCTGGACTGAGCTTAGGTAACTTCATACGCGTATCGTGGTGTGTACACGTTATAAAGGTCATTGTACCTGAGGACAGTGAAAAGAAAACCTCCAAGCAAGATGGCTGAACACGTAGTCGTAGTCCATTGCTTCTTTTCGGAAAATGCTTTTTGTATCTTTTACAATCAATCCCTACACGCAGAAACAGACCTTCGAAACTGAGTTCGATCAATTCTTACTTTTCATTACAAGATTTACAACTGACTGATTCTTAGCTGATAAAAGAAAAATCACGTAGGCAGAAATTAAATTCATTAGGAAAAGAGGAGGATTTGCTACTCGTTTGAATTTTAAACGAATTAGACATAATGAAGAAATTAAACGTACTAAGAGTCTTGGAATTTATAGAAAATTACAGAACTAACTAAAAAAATGTAAATGCCTATTTAATCCAAGCGTCTGAGTAGTGGTATGTTACAGTGTTGTCACATTTTGTTTCGCAATATGGTATGGTATGGCGATATTAAAATGTGAGAGTATACCATTTTTAGAATATTTTAGCTTCAAACATTATTGACGTCAAAATTAACAGAAAAGAATGCAATTTGAAACTCGGAAATAAAAATCTGTGTGATGAGATTGGTCCCCTGTAACTCGCCACACAGACAAGTAAGAAAAGCCTACAACGCCGCGAAGCAGAAATAAAGTGGGTCTCCTTCACACTCAGGCCTGGTGCAGAAAAGCCTGACGTCTCAGCGTAGCGTCTCCATTGATCACATCCCAGTTTCATGAGGGCATTCATTTTTCTCCTGCAACTTCGTCCCCACAGTAGCTCGGCGACTTTTCAATCTGGAATCGGTGTACGAATAACTAGCAATTTGTTAGATGGCCTTGCTAGATTTAACGTACTTTCCTGATCTATCAACGTCTCTCTCTCTTCTCCTATTTCAATCTGCCAAAATGTATCTTCCTGTCATGCAGTACTCTCCTTACCAGACGGTCTACATACATACCACTATCCTATGTAATCTGAGCTACTAACAGCGTATCAAAATAAACCACATGAATGTAGCACTGTGATAACGAACTGGTTCCGGGGTCATGAATTCGATTCCCGTTGAAGATATTGTAACTGGTTTCTTTTTATTTTATAATTAAAGAAATACCATACATAAATCCTTAACCGGACTTAAAGACACAACCCAAGTTATTTGTCGATCTTGAAAAACGTCGACGTTGATTTCCTGGGTAGAAACGCCGTGTGAACTTGTAGGTAGATATTAAAGTTTCGGAGGTACATACTACCTCAAACTTCGATCATAAAGATGGATACAGTATGTTCCTCCAAAACGTTAATAACTACCTACAAGTTCACACGGCGTTTCTACCCAGAAGATCAACATCGACATCTTTATCTCTGCGAGAACCTCAAATATCATAATTAGAGACGCTTCTTTAGACCAAAATTTGAATATAGAATCAAATAATTTGGTTTTGGGGATCTTTACATTCAGGCACTACTGACACCGACACACTACTGAGGCAAAGCCAGCTTCCGCGCTGAAAGAAAGTGCTTGAAGCGAATTATTTATCCACGAAAGTAACCTTGCTTAAAAAGCCCCTACTAGTATCGCAAAATTGTTTGAAGTCTAAGCCTGCATCCACTTCCTTCCGCATTTCGTCGGGATTCCTTTGGCTAAAAACAGTTTTCGGCTGAGTGACTTGGAACGCATTCAGCAACCCACGCCAATCAAAACTGGGCAGAACGGAAAATCTGCTACTGCTCGAGGCATATTTCACGGGCCCGTAGCTCTTTTGAGCTCAAATGAATGAGACTGCAGGCCTTTGCAGACTTTGAATTCGACTTCTGAACACACGGAATAATACGGCTCATTTACTTCACTTTCAAGACAATTTTGTTTCCATGTTATTCCAGACACATTAAGATTTTTTCGCACGATGAGACTTGGAAAATACAAAATTATACATTTCCTTTGTGTGCTGTAACAAAAACAGTCTAATGTGTATTATTTTCTCACTTCCGTCTTCATCAACACAAGGTTTAACACGGGGGTTCTCAACTCGCTGTCCGAATTTCGCATTCGGCCCTCCGATGTCCTCTGTAGGGCGAACATGACCTTTTTTAAATTGTGTTACTTGGTTTGGATTGAAAACTTGAAAGGTCAAGGTCGTCAAAGGTCATTTTCCTCGTGACAGTGAACAGAATTATTATCTGAAATGGACTGGCCTGTGAATGCGATGCTGGGTGAAATCGGGGTGTGGGGAGATAGGAACTCATGCTAACAGGGACACACAGTTTCCTCTACTTTGCACTTGTTTTGTCCTCAGTCTCTACCTCCCCCGTACTACGCCACTTAGCCCCGTCTCTCGCTTCTCTTAACGACCTCCTTCCGCTCAGTTCCATTGTGTGTCTCTCTCTCTCTCTCATGGACCAAGTGCAGTGGCCGTGCTGTTGAGATCAATACGAGAGATTCCGCGAAGAGCCTCTGCCTAGTTCATGTATACAGACCCCGGACAGCACGTCGTACCATCATTTAATTCTGAAAATAACGGAATTGGCTGATACTTTGCGGGAATGAGACAAATCTACACAAATAAAATGCCCTCTTCATTTTATGGACACATTACAAGGCCTGCTTTCTCAGCAAATTATATAAAAAAAGCAAACAGTTAAGGCGTTTATCTAGAGGACGAATTGTTCTCCACCTGTGCGTTGAATCTGTTTCTTTGTGTTTCTGAAGAAAAATTGTACTCCATATCGTTGTAAGTTCAAGTGACATGTCCTGATAGCCATTAGCATATTCATAACGCGTGCCGAAACTGCAAATTACTTCGTATGTAAAAAAGGTACTTAATATAACATTTATTAAAGTTCTTCTTGAGAAGCTGATAGCACACTGAGCTAGCCAAATACGTACCCCTTACTTTCATTATCGAATTAACAACAGCCCTATAATTTGAGGCTCCGTTTAAAGTTTCGTAATGTTCTGGTTTTTTTATGATGGTGAGTTGTGTCCTCCATCCAATCGCCAAGCAGGAGGACCACCCCTTGTCGTCTGTCCTTAAGTGTTCAATATATTCCCAGCTAGTCTTCTTTCTTTCTAATAAAAGAGAAATAAGCTTCTTTTCCTGTGTTTTGACATGATGTAGTCTTGTAGGTCTACTCTGAAGATAGAGGCGACATGTGTGATAGTCGAATTCACTTCGTCAAGATCCTGAAAGCTGTAATTAACACAGCAGCCGAGCAGAAGACTTTTTTATCTTTCGATTTGATGGCAAAATGTAGCTATAACTAAGGAACCATTTTGATAGGCGTGTGAAATTTTGAATGCAGATAAATAATTTCTGTACAGACATTTTTATATCTTAATTGTTTTAAAAAACTTCAGTATTGAGATCGTGTGACAACTTTAACGCATTTCAGTCGGAATTTATATCAGTGGATTATACAGACGGAAACAGAATAATGTAATATGATGCATACTTGTTAACGCAAAACTTTTGACTAATTCTTGTTAGGCTAATCTTCTTTGAAGAGTTCGAAGATAAATAGCCCTCATAAATTTTTGTTATTGAAGTTGTATTCTTAATTTTTGTTAATATAAGTAACGTTTATTAATAAAAAATTTTGATTAATATAATTTTGCAGCTGCTTTGAATATCCCGGTACAATCCGGCGGTATGGAGAACTACGTAGAAACGTGGGAAAGTTGTCACCATTGGCAGCAGATAGCACCACAAACAACGACCGATGCTAGTATTGGTCTTCTTCTATTATGGTCTCCTGCTGCTCTTGGGATGCTGAGGGCATAGCTGCCTACCGTCGCGAACAAACCAGACGCAGTTGTTGTCAGAGTTCTTGTATTTTATGTTGCCCTGGTGTAATTTCCGCGTCTACTTGCTCTCAGGTGAAAGCAAAACGTCGAAGACATGAAAAATCCACGCGTGCCATTTGGGTGGAGACTTTAGGGGAGGAAATCACACGAAAGCGAGCCATATTTATTATTACCCACCCATTTTGTTTCTACCAGACAAAGTCGTGCTCGATAGTACGGCGAGGAATAGTGAACCTCTACTGCATTCATGTGTTCCTGCTCCGTGGAACATTTGTTTTCCCGCCAAACTCACAGCGTTCTGCCGTCAATTTTCTTCCGGGCCGCGTGTATATATCGACCTTCGAGTTCTCTGCCAGAGAGAAAAAATATATTCTGAGCGGTTTCAGCGTTTTATAATTACGTGTAAAAAAAAATCTTTCGTGTTCCGACGATGGATGAGTTTAGTTACACATGTTCGCGTTTGTAATAAATAAATAAATTATGCTTCATGCAAGATTTAGGTCGAATTTCAGTTATGAATTTGGGGTAAAGACCATCGTTGTTGAAGTCCACTGCCACGAGAAGCGCTGCATGCAAGCTGTGTTATATTCTGTCTCTATCTGTAAAGGGGAAGTTTTCCTCCAGTTTCGACCACCACCGAATTTGCTCCTTTGAACGCCAAGAGACCATAAGTAGAGGGAAGGTTGTTTTTGCAACGATTCGCAAATCTGCACAGCGTAGTGAGTGTATGTACTAAGGGTTTCCCGACAACGCGTGGCAACCGAAAAACAAGTATTTCAAGTCATTGGCAGAGGAACGAAGGTTGGGAAAAAACATACAGACGACAGTTTTCTGCACCTTTAAGATGTAGACATATTTGTTTCCTTTCACTTCAAAATCTAGGTTTTGATTTATCCAGCTTTGTTATGACTGCATGTATTTTTTCCTTGAACCAAATTTAAACATTTCTTCCCTATTGAAAACTCTAACTGTCACAAATCCAACTGACATGATCCGGCCAAGGCTCACTTGTTTGTGATGTCTCACGTCACGTTATTAGTAGAAGGAAAATTTCGTTTACATTTCATTTTAAGCTTGTAATGAAAATTTAATAGATCACATTGGAATAGCAATGAGGAAGGGTCTGCTACTGGATTCGGCACACACTCCGTTCGAATCTCTGTTAGGTTTGTGGCTATACTGATTGAGAATTTACGAAGGTTACTTCGTTCCTGCAAGGCAAATTGCCAATGTTTGCATAACAGGCCTCGACCAAGATCGTCCGTCTCCTATCAAAGCCGTACCTACTCGCAAATAATGTAGACTTCCAATTTCATTTGACTCAATATAACATATGCAGTTGAATCGGTGTCATTAAATAATCAGAGATTCAGCCATCTGCTGTCAATGTTTGTCTGTTTTGATATTCTGAGTCGTAAAGCATTGCGGTTTATTTGTGGTTTCCGGTTTCGGAGAAACGTCACGCCTTTAACCTGATTGTTAACAAACACAGTTGTCGTTGATTGCGTAATGCCTAAATTGTTGAAATGGAAATAAATAAAAGAGTTTGCTCATTGGTGATGTCACAAATTGTATTTGAGCTTCAATACGTATCTCGCCATTGTCTGATCGACTCCATTCGTTCAATGCTGCATCTGACATGCGCGACGGACTCCTGAGCGTCCCCAAAGAAAATAAGGGAACTACTTTCTTGGCGCGCTATGTCTGCGCAAGTTACCGAAACAAGACGTGGTATATCAGGCAAACAAACAGTAGCAGGAGGTTTGTAAAACTCCACGCCAGTCATCAGTCCAATACACGTTTTGAGCCAGTCACATGATCTCATCATATTAATTGAACAATTCAATTCGTTAGGCCTGTAATTAATAACCGTCATTTATCATGTCGATGTCATCGTTTTCATTTGTAACAAATGAATGAATGCACTTTTCCTACGTCAATTCCATGATGGTAAGTTATGGATTGTTCTCAAAATAAACTACTTGTGCTCGTATTCTTTGCGTGAAAAGGTGATACGAAGGACAAGTTGCCCGAGAAGCGACCGGCGTCTGACATGAGGAAAAGCTGTCTGTCACTCTTCGATCACTTTCACGCTTAAGAACGTCATGGCCTCGCACGCTCTACGAGGAGAACACGAACAGTGAAGAGGTATTATACTAAACCAGCGGGAACACTTGTAAATACACTGCGCTTCTCATGTGTGGAATATGTGCATATGTGGAATGGATGACGTCATTTCAATGTCTTCCTTCCCTCTCCTCTGAGCTACCATCCTCCCCTCATTCACCGACAAAAGAATTCACATATGACACACGTATCTGCCTTGTCTGCTTTTGGGCAAACTTCCTTTCGTTCCATCAACAAGTCGTATACCTCACCGCCATGTTTGTACCGAGAGTTGAAGGTGTCTTAGTTCATTGATGAAAAGTTATTTAGCCAAAGCATTACATATCTCTGTCTCTCTCTCGTCTTGGCGCCACATCAATCAATCCTCTTCTCCAAAGCCTCTTGAGCACTTTTCTTCCCATATGTTTCCACCCGTGGGTACGTGCTGAGCAGGATATCAGAAACGATGAGAAGATCGTGGACTGTGTTACTGCCCTATGCACTGAACGCAAAATCTTCGTATCCAGAAACGCGGCCAAGCAAGATATTACATAATATCATTCAGTTGCCGTCGTAATGTATTTAAAAATGGACTATGTGCTCTTGAAATAAAATGTATAGCCGATACTAAATTGATTGTAGTCATAAGAAATTTTTAAAAAGACTTACCAAGCAAAAGTTGAACAATTTCTTGTTCAACATTGGCATGTTCGTAGACCAGTCTGTGAATAAACTCCATGATGACAAATACAAGTACAGAACATTGAAGACATTCCAAGATTAGAGCGTGACTGAAAAATGAACCACATACCGGATTACTTTCTAATTGTTCGCTTAATTCATAATCGAGTCGTGGAAACGCAGTTAGCATAACCAGTTCCGATCAAACCGAATTATAGTGGTATAACCATAGCATATGAAATGGTAAATATTCCACAAAGTTTATGCCTAGGTGAATTTGTCTAGGATTTGGTACGCTAAGACGTAAATCATTTTGGTTAAAATATAGCAGGCTATGAGTTAATAAATTGGTTAACGAATTAATTTAATAACTGGGTCTAGCTCCATGGAACAGTGTGTTTTGATAAGCTTATAGTATCCTACCTTCAGCTACTCAAGACATGACCCGCCTTTTATGAAACCCAATCGGCGATCACAAAATCCCGCCACTCGATTCCAATCCACACCCAAAACCCTATTGTATTTCTTTAATATCAATTTTAATATTATTATTTCACCTGAGCCTAGGGTTTTAAAATGGTCTCTTCTCTCCAGGCTTCCCAACCAAAATCCTGTACGCTTTTGTCATCTCCCCCATGCGCGCTACATTCCCCGTCCATCTCATTCTCCTTGATTTGTTCATCTGCAATCGGCCATCTCGACACATGTTTTCTTAGTTTTCTTCTGTCTTTAAGCAAATGCTGAGATGGTTCCCAAGTTCCAAGCAGCCCTCCCGATTTAAATTCATCAAAATTTACCCCCTTAGAGTGGATGTGACTGAGGTACTTAACTTCCCAAATTATAGATTTAAAATTCACTAACATGCAAATCAAAATTCCTCCGTCTCTGTTATGAAGCTCTCACTAATTATCATCCTAACTTCTTCACTCTCTATCCTTACCAGAAGGACGAGTGGGAATTGCCTGGGAACTATGTAACTATAAGATACTCTTTCAAACTCTAGAAATCGAAGTGTCTCGCGAAAATACCGACAACACGATGGAGCGCCCGCGGCTCGCATCGAGCGGCTCCGTTCGCTGTCTTCACTTGTGTAATGCTCGATTTGTAACACGTTACATTACTTCCGAGGTATCCAGTCACATCAGAGCCCTGATGATGGGGACAGAGTTGGTTCCCGAAACGTCGGTTTACTACGGTAACAAGTTAACGCGGCTGATTGCCCGAGAAGATTTTATTGATTGTACTCACCGCGAAAGTCTCAAATCCTATTTCCGTCATATTAATAGAGTCCGATTTTGCTAAGATCTTTTGAGTATTATTCAACGATGTAATTCTGTGTCACTGAAATGGTTTTGATACCAAATGTTTAATTACTGCGTAACTAATTGTGCAACTAAGCCATGGGACAAAATGGTTGCCGCTGCCAATCTGAGGCGGTCGCTAGCGTAATAGGAGCGTCTGGTGGTAAAGAGGTCGCAGATTCAGATACGGCGATACAAGATTACTTTACGTCTGAGCTCGTATGAAGAAAGTGATTTTCTGTGGCAGTAATCTCTTACAACAGAAAGGTATCCTGACGAAGAGATCAGCATTAACCTTAGGATATCTCCAATATAACTTCAATTTTATTATTAATGTTATTTAATTTTAATCACACTTTTTAGAAAAAAAATTTGAAACTTTAGAAACCCTGCTGATGAGTGCGAAACTACATTGAGGTTTTCTCGAAGAAAATAATTTTTACTGTAAAATTTAACGTAGAATGACGATGAAGTTGGTGGACTATCGACATTTTATGACGTCAGTGTAGCTATGGAACTTGATGGAATATGAGATGGTCTAATGTAAATCGAATATTTCGATAAAGAACATCATTTAATATTTTAAATAAATATTTTAAATGTTAATTATTGTAATATTTTAATATTTAATAAGAATTTATTGTGATTAGACGGACAAGATTTAAATAATATATATTGATGGAATATATTAAAATTATTAAAAATATGATCCTCTGCAACAAACGGTGTTGAATGACTGTCTTCATAGAATTCTTGATTTGTCACTTTTAATAACTATTCACCCAAAATTACATATTTGATGTAGTTGATAGCTGCTGTTATATTTGAAGGTAAGATTTGAGGATTTGACGGTGGTGAGTCCGCGTTCTGGTAGAAGTTTTGGTAAACTTCTGCCATACTACACGACGTAACAACGCAGAAGACACTCATCTACAGTAGGGTCCCGCTTTTTTGGAACTCACGCGTTCAACAGCTGAGTCAGAAAAGTGCATTCGACGCCATTTTCTCGTTTTCTTAAGTCTAGCGTTATAGTGAACTTGACAGCGTAAATATCCTGTTAGGCTCTGATATTCATTTGTAAGTGAAAAAAGGCAATGATCCGCTGTTCGGCGGGGGGATCTGTTCCCTAACCCGCCGTATATGCGGTGCCCTACTTATTATTATTTCACAAAACAGAGTGATTATAAAAATATAGGTTATGAAGGCTAAACGTAAAAACCCATTAGAGGTAAATTAGTCCTGGGAAAAAAGGAACAGTTTTAACAAGGTCTTTGTTTAAAATTTGGTACGAAAGTAGACCTCTAAATCTATCACAACCGCAAACCTGCTTCCAAACAATTTTTTCGTATTTTTTGTGGTACATTACTCGATAACGTTAATTAATATTACGTTGTACAGATTACATCAACACATGATGAAGGAATATTCATTACTTCCAAAAGCCATATCTTTAAACAAAATTGCCTTCTAGTACTTTGTTGGTTTCAGGTAGAAGGCAAGGAATCCTGAACTGACAATCCTTCATTTTGATTGGTTGAAATAACTAGAAATAGCTCCTCCCCTTTGAGTTCGGAAACACAAAATGGGAGGGTCAACAACACGGTCACACATGGCTGAAGAAATACGAGCGCTTTTATTAGGATAAGATGAATGTTGAAGAGGTGGCGTGAACTGCCAGCGCTCGTGGGTGCAACCGCGGTACATACGTGACGTGTAGTAAAGAACACAATACAAGCAGAGACAGCAGTCGTTCCAAGTGCATGCTCAAATTCATATATAAAATAAAAAAAAATATTAATTTTATATTATTAAATTTAGGTGAGTTTCCCTGGATTCTAGATTCTATTTTCTGCCTTTTTACCAAAATTTTTAAATAATGTATTAGGGAATGAGACAATTTAAAGACGTATCCTCTCTATTACTTTTCGCTTTTTCTTCTGAGGCAAACTCCTGTGATATCTAAGGGATGAATATCGCAAAAAAAAGGAAAATAAATATGTCCGGAACACAAAGAGTAGAAACTTGCTGTGTTTGTATTCTATTGTATAATAACAGATCATAAGTTGTTAATTACGTTTAAAAACGAATTTCTCACTCAAGTGTTCAATGTTCGTGAACAAGACACAAGACGTTTTTTGATTACCTGAAGATATCAAAATAGTCCAATTAAGTCGCGAGGAATTTTTAAATATACTTTGCTATTCATAACCAGTACAGACGCTTTATATTACACTTGGTTAACAAAATGGAAAATTATGATATTGTAGGTTTCATACGCGACGTTGAAAATACACGCAATGATAACGTGCGAATTGCAGTACAAACGTGGTTCAGAATATAAGATATAGCACAAAATGATGCTAATGATAGAAATTATAGAATTTTATAGAACTATATAGAACAAAATGATGTCTTGATGCTAAAGTTCACAATGTAAAAATTCGCGAAGAAACACTCTTAATAATAGCAGAAATATTACAGAGAGAAAAACACAAACACACAAATATATATATATGACTGTATTATTTGCGGTCATGAATTATATCTAGAACCTTCCATAATATTTCTTTCGTCCCTTATCGAAACTCACATCCACGAATACAGATTCATTTATTATATTCCTGAATGTGAAGCTAGTTTAATGAAAGCGGATTGATAAACAATGTTTCTGCGGTCAGTGAATTGGTTTCTTCTTATTTTATTTTCAAAGTAGCGGTTATTTCTACACAAACGACATTAGAACAGTATGGTCAGGACACACACGGCAATTCCTCACTGTTTAGGTGACGACAGTACGCTTCTGCAATTTTGCAGAAGATATAGTAAAATGCTAACGAATTGTACGTAATGTGATACAAAGCACAAAAGATAAAATATACATTTAAACTAATCTTCGTGAAATCAGTCGTCATCTTCCAAATTGAGATGTGTACATAAAAAAAAATACTTTCGAAAAATTGCAAGAACGCACACACACACACACACACACACACACACGCAGAACACGGTGCCATCTGGGAGGATAACTTGGATCCACTACGATAAGGAGAACAGATCCTCACAGGATGTAACACCCACACAATTCTTACTGCACTGCGCGATCGTCACGACATCCTTAGCAGTGTTGCTACCCTGGTCATCATATTGGTAACAAGGCGGGCCTAATTGCGTGCCGGGGGGATGGCAGAGTATGTTCCGTTGTCCGCCAGCCCCTCCCATCCATTTGCTTCTATCCCATCTCCCTCACACTCTCGTGGCATTCCCATGCATACAGACGCCCGTGTCTCCTCCTACCCCCACTCGAAACGCCTTCTCCCATGCCACCGGGCGAGTTGCTCATCCTCGTGCACATTACCACCCTTTTGCGCCTGTCTACTTCACCTCTGATGACCACTCAGGAAGCCCCTCAACACTCACAGCATAGTCGAGTCAATTCTAGAATTCTACATCGACTGATAAAATGGTGGAGACATCTTCAGTGTCCTTGATTTTGGAATATGGTTATTAATCTGGGTGTGCCCGCCTAGAAGTCTTCATCCACATTTCAGTTCTATGTTAGATATTTTGTTTCTCAGTCGGAGGTACGATATCCGTTTCAATCCATTCTTTCGTGTGAAGATGCTCCTCAACTGTCTCCGGAGTGTGCACTGGGGATTAGGAAAGTAAGAACTATTCGGAGTTACTTTGGTCAGAAAATACTTCTAAGACTTTTCACGAACCTCTTCTGTACATCTGCTTCTCTTATAACTGGCGCTCGGATATAAGTCTCTTTCAGGTGGTTCGACGTACAAACTTACTATCTTCAGGCATAAATAAACAAACACGTCCATAAAAAACTGCAAGTGGCAGTTGGTCATTGTAGTCACCATTGTATAAAACGTTTAAACAGGTAGCTGCAAATATATGGAAGAAGCTATCTGGGACAGCACAAAAGAGATTGTTCAACAACTTTCGAGGGGGGGGGGGGTTTAACAAAGAACTCCTCCCTGTGAAAAGTCATAATTCTTTGACGTAAATACGTCTATGCGGAAGGGTCATTCTGCAAAATAGCGTAACAAAGTTGTGTAAGATCCATATCAACAATGTGTATATATGGACCAACAACAATGGTCAGCTTTTATATGAACTCCTGCGTGCATTGTTATGTTGCGTCATCTGTTTACTCGGCATTGTTGTGTTACATTACTGCCGTCAACAATCCGCTTTCGTTATTGCGGAAAGAGCTGAGCTGTTAATCGCTTGTAGAAGAAGTGCGTCGTAGAGTAGATAATTTTGTGCTGGTAAAAACGTTTTAGAATATCACAAGTACTTATCTTATATAAGAATTATTACAGAGACGTATTTACGTCAGATTCTCCGGAACCGTGGTTCCACTGTCAACTCTTTTGTGAAGTATTACATATGACCTCGAATTCGTCAGGTTCTTATGAACATGGAATGTCTCTAAGACTCCACTCCATGGAGTTCGTTAGAAAGATTTTAACACGAAGTTTAAAGAATAAAAAAGGCTTTGATCCTCAAACAGGCAATGTCTGAAATAGGAAGTTCAAAATTTAAGCTTAGAAGTGTGTATAAGGAAGCCATAAATTTACTTTTTCCACTGGAAAACAGTGAAATGATTTGCTTACTTACATACTCCATGGAGCAGAGTCCTTCTGAGAAGCTAACAGTCGCTCAGCCATTCAAGAAATTCACATTTTTTGGAACCAAAAGTGTTATTACCGTGTTAGCAAGAGCCCGCCACTGGTCCGTATCGTGAGCCAGATGAACAGTCCATACAAACTCATCCTCACACTTATAAAAATCAGTCACTGATTATTTTTATGAAACTCGAAAATTACATGCCAATTAATAATAATTAAGTCCTGTGGCTTCAATCATCATACATTGTTCTTGCAAACGTCAGTGTGAAGAATTTCGTGAGTTCAGTTGCCATACTGAAATACATCCCTAAATTGTGGTCACAACCCCACATTTTCCTCGTGGATTAAAATGTCAGATTTCTTGTACAATGAACGAAGGCGTTGAGCATACAAGAAGTGTGCACCATTTAGACTGCAATAACATTTTTGTTACCGAACAGTTTGCCATTCATTCAGTCATCCAGTAACAGAAGCGATGTATCGAGAATTGTTTGATCCTGCTAAGGCTGTAATTGTGTCATAGCATGCCAGTGACAAATTATTTTATGGAACATAAATATAACATCCTTGGAATGTTTAAAAAAACTAAGAACCTTAAAAACAGTGAACTTTTCATATCTCTACTTTATCATGAGTATAATATATCGATTGCCACCATTCGAATAAAAATCAGAATGCATTCGATAGCTTTGCAGTATGTAGGAACCCACAGACAGAAAAAACGTAAAATTTCCCATCATCAAGCATGAAACTGCATCGCGACTGATAGATGTCGCCACCTCCTTCTGCAGATACAACTGCATGAATAGAGCCATCTAACGTATATACCTCGAACTACAATATAATGTAGAAGGACATACCAAAAAACATTTTAGTAATTGTAATCCTTATGTTGCATTAATAGTGTCATAAATACGTTAATATTTACTGTATGTATGATGCTTTAATATAAGTAATATTTTTAGGAATAATATATAGAACATCCTAAAGTAGAAATTCACCAATCAGCGATAAGGTGACAACTTTGTTTCGCAAGTGGGAAGCCATTTTGGTCCTCTTTCATTTCTGAAGAAGAAAGAAGGATGGCTACAAATAATTACTTCGGTTTTACGCATAGTGGAACTCAATATGGGTATGTATATAAGTGTCTATATGTTAAAATATTTTGTTGAGTTTAGATGCAGAGTGCTGTACAATTTTAGCATTGTGATTTTGTCTTGTTTGAACGCAATAGGAAGTTTTCGTGGCGTGTTTCTGCGTGATGTCCGTAAATCCAAACCGGCAGTGAAGCGTCTGTAGTATGAGTTTGGTCGGTCAGTGTCTTTATCGCTTCGGTAAAAATCCGTAGGAGTTTATTCAGGTGCAGTCGAAACAATTGTTCTTTCTTCCCATGATGTACCACATTACTTACGTAGACGTCTAGTAAATGCTGATCCGGTAACCGGCCTTTATAACGAAGGTACCGCCATGATGCCTTGACTAAGAAATTTTGTATTTGCACGTTATAATTAGAAAAGGCAGTATATTATCTTTTATAATTAAAATCCCAAAAACACACGCACTTACTGGTTCTTCATCCATAGTTTTATTCAACATGTGTTATTTTTGGTTTTCGCATGCTTGCATTCTTTTTGGACAAGTATTTACGTGTTAATATATGTTTATGGCCATATATAGTTTGGTACCCCCATTTTGTAAAGTGAAATTTTGTGGTGTGCCCCCAAGTGTCTTAAATTAGGGTGTGCTGCAGGTGAGAAGAGAATGCAGACATTGGGTTAGGGAGTTCTCCCACAAATACTGTGAATAGTAACAACCTTTCAATACATTGGCCATGTAATAACCTGCTTAGAGTTTACTGTTTGCTGTGAAAGTTCAACTGTGTTAATAACTATTTCCATGTGTAAGCAAACAGTGGTTAGAAAGATAATCAAGAATATAGTCAGAAATGTATGTTCAGTAAGATAATCTTCAGTTAAATCTGAGCTGCTCTTCTTGGTTAGGTTATCATGTGTAAATATAAATACAAATTTCAATCTTCTAATTGCTTAAATTTGAGAAATTTGCCATGTCTCAAAGTCATGACTGAAGGGCGAATAGGCAGTCACAGTTTTATTTACTTCGTTGGGGGGGGGGGGGGGGGGTTAAAATTTTTATTGGACGTCTGTATACGGTAATGTGTGGCCATTCAATTAGGCAGATTCAACAACACTAACATTAAACATTGCCCACAGAAGTACCATAAGGTGTTACTGTGTGAATTTCAGAACTGCTGGTGCTGCTGCATATCAAACAGGACAGACAGGGTATGCTGTGACTCCAACTGCAGCCACTGCGGCTACATATACGGCTCAAAGAGCTGGTACTGGATATGAGACTGCATACCAGACTGCTGCTACTCATACCACAGCTGGCACATATGCAGGTAATTTGTCATTTTTGGTTGTGTGGATGGCATGCAGAGGAACACAGTTCGTTGCTTTAGATTCATTTTTCAATAGAATTTATTTCTTCTGTTTCTTTGTTTACTGTATTTTATGTTGGCATGTACAAATAACCTTTATAGTTTAGAAATTTCAACTTGGGTTCTTTCTTTTAATAAACAAAGCAGCATACTTTCTTGTATTTTAGTTGGTAGAACATTCTGTATCTTTATATCAAAGAAATGACCTTTCTTGAATTCTAGTCATTTCTTTTGAAACATAAGGGACTGTCTTGACAGTCCTTAATGAAGGAAACAGTTTTACAAACGCGACTATAGGATCAGTACGCCAATTTCATCTTGATACATTCTAACGCATTTTGGTAGAATAAGCCGTGTGGATATGTTCATGCGTTACTTGAGTTGTATCATGAGTGTAGTTGGATATTTCAGTGAAATACCATAGAAGTGACCCCCTAAGAATTGACTTCATAATTATTTCAATTTTATATCTTTATAAATTAGTACACGTAATAAAAATATTTATAGATTTTATTGATTATAAATATTGCAGATGAGAATGCTACAAAGTGTCTTGCATTCACATTGTACTTTTGGATAGAAGGAATAGTGAAATTGCACCTTCCTTTTATCGAGTGATACATACATACTGGTAATATTAACTGTAGTCTGTGTACAAAGTACAGTATTTTAAATTTTGGAATAGATTACCCCGCCATTTACTTCTCGGGTAATTAGATGGAGTTAACCAAACTTTAAATTAATTTGTATAGAATTTAACAATTAATGCGTAGATACATCCTTCATTGCAAGCATTTGATAACAGCATACTGGTTGTAAGCTATAGGCTGTACGTGTTCAAGATAAAATCTCAGTATATATTATATTAACAAATCTGTTGTATGTTATGATAAGTCATGGCAGAAATAGCATAACATTTAAGCAGGTTAATGTAATGACCCTGTGATAAGAGCACGTAAGTATGTACATGATGGTTAAAGAGTGGCAGGTGTAAGTTATTTATGCAATGGAAGTGGCTAAGTTATATGGCCAGGTTTTTGTAATAAGTTTTTCAAGGAATGGTTTTTGACGTAAATACGTCTATGCGGAAGGGTCATTCGGCAAAAAAGTGAAAGGAAAACGTGTAAGATCCATATACACAATGTGTATATATGGACCGACAACAATGGTCAGCTTTTATATGAACTCCTGCGTGCAATGTTATGTTACCTAAGAAGTTGCGTCATCTGTTTATTTGGCATTGTTGTGTTTCATTACTGCCGTCAACAATCCGCTTTTGTTATTGCGGAAAGAGCTGAGCTGTGAATCGCTTATAGAAGAAGTGCGTCATAGAGTAGATAATTTTGTGCTGGTAAAAACGTTTTAGAATATCACAGGTACTTATCTCATATAAGAATTATTACATTACATTTCATTACAGAGACGTATTTACGTCATGTTCTCTGGAACCGTGGTTCCACTGTCAACTTTTTCCCCTCTAAGTACTTGTTTAATAGTTCTAGTTTGAAGTTAATTCTCTTCTGTGTTGGATAAGGTAAGTTATGCTTATGCCCAAGTGTTTGTTATGGTATCTAGGGAATTTTATCGGCAGTGTGGAAGAATAATCAGCATCGTACTACAGCTGCCTTCAGCATGGGACTTATTGATTTAAGGCTGGGTGATCTTTTTATGAATGCGATGGGGATAATCGCCAACACTGCATATGGATGAAATCCCAGTTTGTTGGTGTCTTTTGAGTAGGAGATTTTTTAATATAATTTTTTAATAATTTATATTTAAAGGTAAAATTACAGATTATATAAAATTAATTTAGAACACATTCACATTTAAATTATACTAAATTAATGTCATACTTTTACTGTGGACCTGTGTGGCATTTGAAGTAAGTCGTTTAGTTTGAACAGAATATTTAAGATTTGTCTATTCAAATATGGATGAAGTCGTAATATAAGCATTATATTTACAGTATATGTAGGTTTTATTGTCCAAAATTTCTTATTAAAGCTTTATTTCATTTGTATTTAGGTCCCTCCTTTTTCATATGCACGTTTAGTCCAAAAACGGTATTTTACTGTGTACGTCTTGCCTTACTTTCATGACCAATGAGGTTGCATTTTTCTTAGTTGCATATCAAATATACCTGTCTTGGTTTTACCAATATTGTGTTGCCAGTGTAATGATTACAAGTATTAAGGATAATTTTTCTCACGTGCTTAGAGCAAGGTCCTTGTGATTATGTACTCAGCAAATTATTTAATTTTAATTATAATATATTATTCTGTCAAGTCCTTGTCAATTATACCTTAATTCTAAGGTCACTGCATATTGACATGCACAAGAGATATAGAAATTAGCTTCCTAGTGAGTTTTTTTCATAGGTTGGTACCACTACAACTTACCAGACCAAGAGGAAACATCCATGTCTGGTGAAGGGAACAGAATAAAAAATTGGCGGACCGATCCTACAGTTGTTCCAAATTGTATACCTAACCAAGAACAAGGTAATCATTTGTTCAAGTCGGGCCAAGAGAAATTAGACATACTGTATACATAATATAGCTATTTATTGATTATTGTCAATATTTATACATAATATGCCAGTACATTTATATACGGTCATTGTTAGTACCATTTATGCTTGATTTTATGGTTCTTGCTTCTTTTGTTGTGTCTGCATGAAAGTACAAGTAAAAAGAATACAGGATACTGGCTGTATAGTTGCATGTGTATTTTATATTCTTTCTTTTAGCGTTTAGAATATTCACATAACGTTTACAACTCAACTCTGGTGCAGTGTGGAGCTGTATTTGTAGGTGTACTTGTTTCTGTTGTTCGCTTCCCTCCTAAAGTGTTTTTCAGAATAATTTTTTGTCACAAGTACTTGCTAAGGAACGTATCAAGAGTTTCCAGTGTTTTATTTCTAGTACTGTCTTTTCTGTAAAGGCCATTAACATTGAGGGCCCCAAGAAAAATATTGTTACTACATCAGGAAGGGAAAAGTTTTAGACCAACACTGCTTATATGAAATAAATAAATTTGTAGAACATATTTGATTTCTAATTTCCACGTTGTTGACAGAGTTCACATTTAAAAGATTTTGAACAAGTTTGTTGAACTGGACTATCAGGAACTGCATGGAGCAGGGTCCGTAATGAGGAACTGGTAAATTATTCAACTAATCAAGAAATTACCCAGTTTTTATGGAACTGAAGGTTCATTACTGTGTTTGTAAGAGCTAGCCACCAGTTCCTGTTTTGAGGTTTATATATATATATATATATATATATATATATATATATATATATATATTTATATATATATTTATTTATTTATTTATATATATATATAAACACAATACTGCCCGTACCCTGTCACTGTTTCCTTCAGATTTATCCGATTTCCACATAGTTGCAGGTCCTCCGAGAGATCTCTTTCCTTTACGATTCCCATTCAAAATTTTGTATGCACATCGTGTTCTATGCTATGCTACATGCTCTGCCCATCGTGTCCTTGATTTGATTATCTCGATATTTGAAGACAAATGCAAATCGTGAAGCTCATGATGCAGTTTTATCCGGTATCTTGTCATTTAAACCTTCACCCTCAGTTCAAGTTCTCTTTACTGTGAGAGGAGGCCAAGTTTCAGAACCATACAGAACAACAGGCAGTATTGTAGAATAAAATGTTTGTTTATGATTCAGTACATTGTTTTTGAAAGCTTGCAGATTATATTGTTACCGACAAAATTATCCACATTTTCAGTACTTTTCTTTTTCTTGAACGTGATGCATAAGTACCAATTTAAGAAGTTGCAAAGAGCATCTGCCATGCTTGTAGGATTTCAGTTGTGTTGGATTGTTGGTACTTAATAACTGTGAGTAGTTTCTATGTCTGATTTGTGTGAAAACATAATGTGCGTTCTGAACTTGGACCATACTAATGAGTTTGGGTGTTCGAAAAGGCCAGAAATTTGTTAATTTCAGAGCTGACTGCGCTTCCTGCAAGCTTGCCATCTTGTAGATTTAGGTATATGAACTGCAAACAGTGTAATTAAGTCAAGTTAGTGGAAGTTCGGATTGTGGTCTTTTGGGTTGTGAGCATGTAGTCTTGTGTTCTGTCTCTTCAGTAGCAATCCGAGTTATGATGCCATGTAGTCTCGTAGGTGGATATTAACATTTTGAGTCCTCTGAAACTTTGTTACCCATCTACAACATCGCATGTTATCACAACCTGTGAAGATGGTCCATGCTAGCGTTTTCTGCCATAATTTATCAGCAAATGTGCAGGTGTGGACATTGTTTCTGTAACATCTGCTCATGTTCTGAAGATTTGTGTCTTCTGGGTGGTTTGCTCTGCATAGTCTGGTCGATGTTAACTAACGTTTCAGGGGTCATACTGCCTCCCCTCCATCCAATTGGCATATTCATCGCCCTGATGACGGAGGCAGTATGACCTCTGAAACGTTGGTTAACATCGACCAGACTACGCAGCGCAACAACGCAGAAGACAGAAATCTTCATACTCACTGCTGTGAAAACCTCAAATCTTACATGCTTATATTCTGTTTGTGGAGCACCCAATCCACACTGCTGTTGCTTTTTAAGCAAGTGTCTCGATGTTACATCAGACCACTGATGCAAGTGTCGTGTTTGCCAGAATGCACGCACTCTTGTGCAGACCTGAACTTTGGAATCCGTCGTGTTAATGCTGTTATGTTCCTGTAGAATGTACAAGTGTGGACCTGGCTTAAGATTATAATCTGAAATAGAATTGGTATTCAGTATGAACTCTTCCGCAACAATCATTTCCATGGTTTCCTTTCTAAAGGAAAATATATTGTTTCAGTGTTACATTTGTTTTCTTCATTATATTTTGTGACTTTGATTGAGAATTTTTAAGTCTTCACATCTCTTGCATGAAAGTATTTATTTTTGTTTGTTTGTATGTGTATAAGTTTGTTGTTATATAAATGACTGTACTTTATTCAGTGATTTTTAACAGTATAATTGATTTCATTGTAATAAGTTCAAGTTAATTTCTTCTTCTCACCAGATAACTTGACCTGAAGGCTACCATGTGGATTTTCTGTGATGTTGCATCTGAACATTTTGTTTGTAGTTCCATCCATGATTGGAATATTGATTTTCTTAAATTCTTCTTAAGTATGCATTAGAGGAACTGTCTTTAGCTATAAATTGGAATTTTTCAAAATAGAAAAATATATTAGAATTTCTCAAATTTGGTAGTTCTGTTACTTACCACCGTGGAAGTTTTTTTTATTCCATTTGTGCACAATAATAACATTAATTTCTGTTTGTCTGTAGTGCCCCTTGGTATAAAGCATGATCATATATAGGTATATGTGATGAAAAATACCTGTTTGCAGTGAGGTGTGTGGCAGCAAAATATTAAGTCAGGTGTCTGTGACATTTTTGCAGTTTTGTCAGATTGTTACTCATTCCTAGATGCCTCCCTGATTCAGTATTCACGATAGAAGAACCTTTAATAAAACAAATTTTTTTGCGGTATTTAATTTGTTACTGGAATTGTATACCTGAAAGTACTACCATATCACAGAGTTTATTGGGTCCTCTTACTTCGGAGTCTGAAATTATGTTTATAACAGTATTTTAAAATATTCATGCATTAAAACACCACTAAATATAACCATGTAATTATTTGACCAGTGGGTGCAGGAACACCAACGGCAGCAACAACTTATGATTATGGTTACGGGCGGACCGCGCAGACGGCATATGACAGCACGAAGACGTATTATCAGCAGCCCGCCGCTGCGGCCGCCACGTACTCGGCCACCGACACTCATTATCAAGGTAATAGTGACGAGGCTGTTCGTAAAAGTGAATGTTTTTAATGTTATGTTTGTGTTGTGTAATTTTTATCTTCTTGCATATTAGCATCAAAACCAGCGTTCAGCACAACAAGCACGTACACTGCGACAACTCGGCAGGTGACTCAAGCCACTCCTAAAGCTGCGTCTTACAGTTCCGCATATACTACACAAGGGGCTCAAGGAACGAATTATTCGACAGGTTATACTGCTGCTGCTGCTCAGACCACAAATACCACTAAAGGTATGTGTCACTGAATAATACACAAAGAATTAACACCCAATTTCAGAGTGTTTGTTTACAGTGAAATCTACATAGGCCAGCCATTTTACTGTTTACTTGCTACAAACTATCCAGGACATTATACAAGATTGAGTGTTTAGTTGCTATTTTTGTGCCCAGATATTCCTATTTAATTTAAATAATGATGAAGATATTTGTGGTTATTGATTTATTGATAACTTTGCATTGAGCCTCAACGAAACTGTCTGTATACATTTGGATGTTACAAAAATTGGGGACCAAAGTGGAAAATGCATTGTTTACTAAGATAATTTGCACCAACAAGAGATATATCCGCCTTTCTGTACATCCAGCATTATTAACTGATGTATGATCTGTCTTGTCACAATAAGACTTCAGTCACGTGTTCAAAGCGTTGTTTTGCCTGTGTTTGAAAGCAATGTGTTTGCAGCGACAGATTGTGAAGGAAGCTCTAAACACGTGGGTTGGCCAGCTGTGATTGATTTCAAATCGTTTGTACCAGACACGACATTCTGTATTTTTCTGCTGACTGAAACTAATTAAACAGGAAGATTCGTCACTGGGCAAAGCTGTAATCTGCATGATGGAATCAAAACTTCAAGCAGTTTGAAATATAAAACTTTTAGTCTGTGAATATAATGAAGGTTTTGGCCAGGATCCCCCAAAATACTAAGCATCACAATGAAAAAGAGAGATTTTAGATTTGTGGAGACATTGCCTGAGATAGGAAATTTTGAATATGTTCAGAACAGTGGAAACAATTCCATAAGGGAGATCAAGGTACAGTTCAAGCAGGTTACCATGTGAAGGAAGATGTGTAATGGGTTCCCCCAATTTCATTCGGCTGCATAGTGTAATCTTACTTAAAAATCACTCGGGATTTGTTTGTAATAAAGATTATTTCAGTTTGAGTATTGTACAACTTATTTTATTTTTTCTACTGTGACATCAAAGTGGAGGTATGGTTTTGAATAAATACACTGTGTACACTGCGGAAGAGGTTAAAGAGTTGCTGATCTTGGTTTTCCCAACTTTTGCACTTTGCACATATACGGTCTCATTTATTATTAGCATTAGTTCTTTTTACTATTTAATTCTATGGTGTTTGTTTGATAATGATGATAGCATTGAATATTTCCGTCTTCTGAGTTGTTGCGCTGCGCAGTCTGGTCGATGTTAACCAACGTTTCAGAGATCATACTGCCTCCATCATCAGGGCGATGAATATGACCTCTGAAACGTTGGTTAACATCGACCAGACTACGCAGCGCAACAACCCAGAAGACAGAAATCTTCATACTCTCCGCTGTGAAAACCTCAAATCTTACGATGATAGCATTGTTAGTTTCTAGAAATTTTGGTTTCATATATATAGCACACTTGAAGAATTTTTATGAATACACTGTTTATATACACGGTACAAAAGCACTATTCAGGGATAAGTTGTAACACAGTTTGTTTCTATGTCACAATTAGTGTTCCAACAAAGAAATTAGCGCCATGTTACAATAGCCGAATTTACCAGCATGATAGTAATAATTTATTTGTTGCTTTCCCTTACCATTTGGTCTATTTGTCATGTTTGTTTGCAACATTGTTAATGAAAATCAAGTTTAGAAATTTCAAAAGAAATGCTTTTAACATGTTCCTATATAGCAGCTGCCAATACGACATATTCAGGATATGACGCGGCATTGTATAGTGCTGCCACCATGTATGTGGCACAGCAAGCACAAACTGGAGCTGCAACTGGAGCAGCTACTGCGGCTACTGCAAATACAGGCGCTGCAAAATCAACTGGCTCTTGGCAAGGATACAAGAAGGGTCCAATTCCTGGTGGCATGAAAACTATGAAACCAAAGCAACCTCCTAAACCGCAGCAACTTCATTACTGTGATGTTTGCAAGATCAGTTGTGCAGGCCCACAGGTAAAACATTGTTTATTCTGGATTTGAAATGTTCAAATTGAACACAAATTTTATCCAATTTGACTTATTTGATAACTGGACACTTTATTTCAGTTTTCTTTATTTGATGTTTTCCTCAGACTTATCGTGAACATCTGGAAGGCCAGAAGCATAAGAAAAAGGAATCTGCGTTGAAACTGGGGTCGGCTCCAGCAGCTCGAGGAGGCAATGCTCTTCGCTGTGAGTTGTGTGATGTGACTTGTACCGGCTCAGATGCCTATGCTGCACATATCCGTGGGGCCAAACATCAAAAGGTAATAACTCGTAGGTTAATTATCTGGAAAAAGGCACGCTGATGTTTGAGGCAGATCAATTTCTTTCCTTTTTTTAATCCATTACCCCATTCCTTTGGCCAATTTGTATCTGTTGCGTTCCCTCATTTGTTCCGTATCTATTTCCCATTCATCTTATTTGCTCATTTTATCACCCATATTAGAAGTTCTCCAAGCTGTCTAATGGCTGCATCACTTTATGATTGAACTTTTTTTAACTTGTGTCATAGTTAATATCTTTCATGTCTCTGGGTATCCATCGCAAGTCATAAAATATGTCCTATTGTGCGTATATTTGTATGGTAGCACAGGTGAAAGTAATATAAAGCAATGTGTAAAGTTAAACTTTGATGTGGTTTTTTTTTAATGGAGGTTATGTATGTTTATATTTAATAAGGTTTTAGAATTTGCTGTGTATGCAGTTTTAAATGAAAATGCAAGATGAAAGGCTATCAAAATTTGTAAGATTTGAAGTTCTCACAGCGGTGAGTATGAAGATTTCTGTCTTCTGGGTTGTTGCGCTGTGTAGTCTGGTCGAAGTTAACCAACGTTTCAGAGGTCATACTGCCTCCGTCATCAGAGTATGAAGATTTCCGTCTTCTGGGTTGTTGCGCTGTGTAGTCTGGTCGATATTAACCAACGTTTCAGAGGTCATACTGCCTCCGTCATCAGGGCGATGAGTATGAAGATTTCTGTCTTCTGGGTTGTTGCACTGTGTAGTCTGGTCGATGTTAACCAACGTTTCAGGGCGATTAATATAAAAATTTGCATTTATTAACAGCTAATGGGAAAACAAAATTGAGGTCCCAAGAAAATATGAAACGACCAATTCTTGGACGGGAGTTGAATAATGACAGGATTGATGAAACTGATTATACCAGAAAAAGAAGATGGAAATGCTTGGCAGAGGAATGACTGATAGAAGTTGTGTTTTTCAGAGCTTTTTACTAATACTGGGAGATAATCGGATACTGGGCTCAGGAAGAGGGCTGTGTGTTGTGTAAATAAGGATTAGAATGATCTCTGTGAATTTGTGGAACAATATCTATCGCACTTTGTCATTTCATAATTTCTGTTGATACTTCAACATCACTAATTTTTTTATTTTGTTCAGGTGGTGAAGCTGCACACTAAGCTTGGAAAGCCAATACCATCAACAGAACCTGTGGTTGTGGGTGGTGGAATTAAGACAACAACAGGTACAACAGCATCCACTACTACCCCTGTAAAAACTGTGACAGCCACTGCAGCAAAACCTGCAATACCAGGGGCTGCCAAGAAAACTGTTACTGCAGCACCTAAGATTAATTTTGTTGCAGGTAAAACATTGATGTAGCAATGTCTGTGAGAAGTGTACACTCTGTTAATGAACCTCCCTTGGTAACCACTTCTCTTTGCGTAAATGGTCGGTTACTGCATTTATGTAAATATAAGCCATGCCCTACTTTTAAGAAGGAAAAAGAAAAAGTCATAAGCTGCATCAAAGTCTTTAAATTAATTTTTCCTTAAGTACAGCCAGGGTTATAAAAAATTTTAAGTTCAAAAATAATTTTTTTAGTGTTTTAGTGATTTCCGATCACTGTGCATCCTGTCACACATAACCTGCTGGTCTTGTGAGAATGCAATTCCTAATATTGTAATTACACTGCATCTGCAGGTGACAACCATTAAAATGGGGGGGAGAGAGAGAGAGGAGACCAGGCCTCTACCAAATTTTGCTCTTATCCATCAGATTAGTAATTGGTTCATGTGACAAACCACTGGACTACTGCTCATGTTTTTAGACACTATAATGTTTTTGGAACCCATCATGTGCACCCTCCACTTACTCGAGCATCGACGTTTCACTCGCTAGTGTTGGCACAGTAACGTGCGGGTGATGACTGATGTGGGCAGAGGGGTGGCATTGTTATTAATGACTATACATGTGCCCATCCCACATGTGTTACATTACTCCCCCCCCCCCCCTCTCTCTCTCTCTCTCTGTGCCTCTGGTATTTTGCTAAACAGATTTTGTGTGCTTCATCGTAAAGGATCTGCAGTGTAAATATAAATAGAGACTAGTGTTGGAATTTGTCAACATGATTTTGAGTATGTTGTTAAATTAGCAAAAAAACTTTTCCTATTATTTATAAAAATTGTATACAGTGTGGGTGGAAAGTAAGTAGGCATGAGAAATGGTTATAACCTCTGTATTTCCCATGTATAGCGATTATTTAATACCTACTTAATTCCCACCCACCCTGTAGTTTGCATGGGATGTATGTTTAATGTGCTGCTTGTTGCAGCTGGATCTCTAGGAACAGTGGGAACAGCAGCTACAGGAATTAAAAATGAGCCTACTGAAGTGAAATCTGACGTTAAGGAAGAGCCTGCCATGTCTGACTCGGAACTCACTCTTAGTGATAAAGATGTCCAACCAGTAGGTCAGGATTATATTGAGGAAATTAAGAATGATGAAGGTGAGTTGGGTTATTGTGATTTATATGTTCCTTCACGTAAACTAGGACTGTTAAAGGTTCGATAAAATCGTATGAGAATGAGAAAGTGAGGATGGCTGTGTTCTGGGATGTTGTGCCACATATAGTACACTATCGTTTTAGAGATGCTTAGTGACTTGATCATCAGGGTGAGATTTTAAAAGTTTGATCGTAAGTCCTTTCCAGAGTGTATCACACCAACAGTATTTGGTTAATTCTCTCGTATATTGACTGAATTTTTACTTGTGTGTAGGTTTTTGATTTTTAGTTACGATGCTTACATTTAGTTCACATTGTGTCGGAAGAGCGATGTAACAAGAGTTTGTATAATTCCATCTCTTTTGTTATGTTTGATTTGCGTTGATATTTTTACAGTAAAAATGTTCTTATTAATCCCATTAGGTAAAGTAATCAGTTTTAACTGCAAATTGTGTGAATGCCGATTTAATGACCCAAACGCAAAGGAAATGCACATGAAAGGTCGTCGTCACCGGCTTCAGTACAAGAAAAAGGTGAATCCAGAATTGGTTGTGGATGTGAAACCCTCTCTACGGCAGCGGAAGCTTCAGGAAGAGAAACTGAGGAGGCAGCAGATGAGGGATGAGTACTGGAGACGCCGTGATGAGGAAAGGTGTGAAGCGTATGCGTGTTTACCTATAATAATTTGTGCTTGAATAAAGATGAGATCTCTAGGATTCTCTTGGAATCAGTTTACATATATTATTATTTGTAATCATGTGTAAGGTGCAGACAGACTAAAGAATGTTTAGTTAATTAACCTGTACCTATATATATATATATCTCTGGGCTTTGCATTGAACACTGTCTGAAGAAGTGAGTGGGTTTCATTAACGTTACCAATACCTCAGAAGCGCGTCTCCCTTTGCGTTATGCAGTGGACATGTTCAGGCTGGTCTTATTTCATATAATGTTACAATACAGCGTTCTCTTTGGCAAATAGACTACGTTATAAGTAGATGAAGGGCAAATGACATAAGAGAGTTTGGTGTGACTATAAACACAAAGTAATGGCAACTTGTTGAATTTTTTTATGCCAGTTTAAAATAAATGACATAGTTTCAAGGATTTTGTGCAGTGTAGCAGGAAGTGTGTTGCTGTGAAGATGATATTGTCATGAAAAATGAGCTAAATTATAATTCTTTGCTGCATAATCCCCATCTACCCTGTTGTTTAACTTCTGTTTGCTGCTTATTTGTTTATGATCTTATGGTGCGGTATGTTGCTTACATAGTTTATTTCGTTAATGTGCAGGATGATGGAAGAGGAAGAAAGGATGTACTGGGAGGAGCGCCGTCGATATGAAGAGGAAGTGGAGTACTTCGAATGGTACCGTCGTTACGGAAGAGATCCTCGAGGCTTACCACCACCACCACCTAGACCTTTTGGACCAGGTGTGCCACCACTTATGGTGAGTTTCTCTTTATATGTGCGCGAGTTGTGGTCCGGCAGACAAATGCCCGTTTCCTTTGTGGCATTGTATTTATTATGCAAGTTCATGCGTAATTTGGTGTGATTATCTTGGTGGTGGTCATGGTACTCGTATTATCATTTTAGTCGCATTGGAATGGCGGAGGAATGCCTTTGTACTTGATGATATTGGAAGGAAAGAATTTTTTATCACAGAAATGTAACAATGGTTGTCTAGCAAATGCTCTTAAACTTGAAGAAAGAAGTTAATGTACATTTACAGTGGTGATCTTCAGTTAGATTAAAAAGAAACGTTTTCAAACAAATTGCATCTCATTTACATCATTTGTGTGACATGCTTTTGTTTAGGTTGCACTGATTTGTTAGTAACATTGAAGAAATAAAGTAAGAGAGAGACAAATAAGTAGGGTAGTTAAATTAAGAAATATTCCTGTTTCACTATACCATTAAGACATCTGTATATTTACTACAAACAGTTGCAGTGATGATACACCTAGCTCGCTTTGATCGATGACTGAAGAAACATTTTGTTCCCTACATTGTGAATCTGAGCAACTGTGATTGAAACTAGAATGTCTGGTATTGGTTTTATAACTTTCTCTCCCAAGTTGGAAAAATAAAGGGTATATGCCAGTACAGTCAGATCTTGACATTTAATTTTATGCTTTATTAACACACGAAGAAAGCTTTTGAGCGGACATAAAAATAATTATCCGACTTTGACAGTGTCTGATTTTGACATTAGACATTTATTTAAATTGAATATGAAATTAAAATTGCTTTATACGTGATATGTTTCCTCTGCATGACGTGAGTTCACAGCCTAACAGAAAGAAGAAAACAGGAAGCCGAGTGTTTGTCTACGAGGATTTGACATATGGTATAGTAGGTTATGCTCCTGGAATGAGATAGTTGTGGGTAATGTATACATTGTGAATTTAAGTCGTCTTCATTCATTGTATCTTGCAGTTTTTCCCCCAGCCTGTACGCCGTCCTGATTCGAGTGATGACCGACATGTAATTGCTCGACATGCTGAAATATATCCAAAAGAAGATGAACTACAAGCTGTTCAGCGTATAGTATCGCACACTGAGAAGGCACTGAAGTTTGTGTCGGACCATTTGGCTGACTTGGCTACTGCTGCGGCGAAACAGGCAACTGCTGCTAAGCCTGTAGTTGGTGCAGGGGCTAAACCTGTAGTAGGTGTGGGAACCAAGGTTGTAAATCCACCTGTTAAAAGTGGAACAGCAGGTGTGTACGAATTTTGTAATATGTTTAATGAAATTACATACGATGAGTTGCAGTGATGACATACCTAGCTCGCTTCGATGAATAACTGAAGAAAATCATTTGTTCCCTATTATTGTACCTGAGCAACTTGTCAAGGAAAAGAGATATAACATCTCTTAAATGTTGCTAAAAGTTGATAATTTCCATAATAAGTACTACTTAACCTAGTTGAAGTATCTGTATTCAGGTAAACCTATTCCTGGAATGAAACCTGCTGTTGGAACCAAGATAATTGCTGGAAACTCACCTGCAGTTAAGCCTGCAGGCCAAGGTCCAGTACCATCTACACCAACCATTAAAACTGAACCCATAGAGAAGGTTAAACCAGATACAGTTAAAGAAGAAAAGAAGGAAGATGGCCGTGATGGGAATCTGTAAGTATATCAGTTTTTGCTGATTTGTTCTCATAGTTAAGACATTAAGACGTCTCCTGCCGTAGTGTAATTGCCCTTTGTTTCCAATAATACTCGGCCATTTCTTAATGGTTCAAGGACAGCACAAGAGGGAAAGGAAAGAGAAGGAATATAGGAGTGGGTTAAAGTGGCATAGTAGTGCCAGATCTGACATTGATATGCCACTGTAAGGCTTCAGATGTGCCACAGTTTTTTTGTGTGAAATTGTACATTTGTGTGTTATAGTTAGAAAAAGTCTGTATATTTTGTAATTAAGAATTCTGATGTGTGCATGCACGCACGCACGCACGCTTGTTTTGTCATCTATAGTTTTATTCAGCATGTGTTGTGTTTTGTTTTCATATGCTTGAACTTATATGGGGCAAGGATTTTATGTGATTCATATTTATGGTCATATATTGATTCATAAAACCCCCCCCTTATGCGAGGCAGGATTTTGTGGCATCTCATCATGTATCATGTATCAGGGTGTAGGTGGAAAAAGGTTGCAGAACACTGCACTAGACTCACTGACTATAAACTATTTATGATAAGTGCTGTCTTAAAAGTTCATTAATAGTAAATGAATGTACCATTGCTGATGTAGAGGTATGTGGCGCACCGTGCATTATTATTTCAATGGAAGTTTGCAAGAAGTATGGCTTAAACATTGAACAGTTTTACATTTCTTGCAATTCCTTTCAGTGTTAATTAAGTTGGACAAAATCCATCTTTTTTTTTTCTTGTTAAGACATTCCACTTTGTTGTTCATATGTCGACAAAATTTATGCCTGATCTGCCTGTGCCGCCCACCTTTGTATTGGTAATTTGAAGTTTGTATGAAGAGTTTTGGTATTTGTAAGATGTGGATGATCATTAAACTGTGGGAGGTGATGTTAGTCACACGGGCGAATAACTGCTTATCTCCTTTTCAGGCACTTAATGGTTTCACATTGATTACAGATTCTCATTCCATCGGGATAAGGATGACAGTCAGGTACCACGTGTACTGAAGGGTGTAATGCGTGTGGGGGTATTGGCCAAAGGTCTACTCCTGCATGGTGATACAGCAGTGAATCTCGTCGTATTGTGTGCAGAGAAGCCCACTCGGTCGTTGCTCAATAAAGTGGTTGAGAATCTTCCAAAGCAACTCCAGGTATGACACTTTCATAGTTGATGGGTATTTTGTTTAAATGTAGCTTTTATGGCATGCTTCCAGTACTACCAAGCTTATTGAAATTCAGTTGAGAATGATTTCTATTTTACCTTCTTTCTTCTCCCTCATTCATCATTTTATTTTCCACTTTTTTTGCTTTATCTCATTCCCACTTTTCTCCCATATTTGCGGTGTTGAATATTCTGGCTTCTCTGGTGCTTTGTTTTTCCTGTGTCTTTCAAGTTATCACAAGTCTGCTCTATTCATATAACTGTTACTGAATTTACGTTTTTTAATGCATGAAGAGTCTTGTTTACCTTTAACTGTTTTCACTGCACATTATTTTCTCACCACTTTCCTGAAATAATTAAGTTTTAATTTAAAATGTGGACAAATCCATTTTTTTTTCAAATGAAATTTTTCAAACTGGGTGGCAACACTGCATATCTGCTTTCATAACTTGCAGAATGAAGTGCACTACATGGATTTTATCTTTCGTTGTATCTTCATATGTAAACACAGAATTTTGGCAAGTAATCATTTAGACTGATGTACCTTTAAGAGGATTTCAGTGAAAAATTCATAATTATACCTCATATAGTTCAAACGTTATGATAAATAATGTGTTTTAGAGCAAAATTTAAATGGCCATCCAATCAAAACCACCGCAGAGCGAGCACGACAGCGGTATAAGCGCGGTATTTAAATTTCCGCGTTGAAGGGCTAACTTGATTTCGTAAGGATTGGAGACATACTGTAATAATGAGATTGCTGTATGCTGGAGAGGTTTGATGTAATTCATGTTGAAGGTTGTTGCTCCTGAAGACACATACAAGGTTCACCGAAAACTTGAAGAAGCAGCCGTTATCGTGATGGGAGTGAAAGAGCCACATATCACTGTTACCATCACACTAACATCACCAATTATGCGTGAGCAGTTGCTGACTCCTCTGGATGGAAGTGGTGGTAAGAAAACGAAAAAGAGTCCTCATCGGCAATGCAGGTATCATAGAGATAGCGAACCAGGGGCCCATTGCAAGGTGGTGCGGCATGAAGGCTTGTTTAGCATACATTTGCATTTGGCTTTCTTGTGCTGCCCAGATAGTGTTTTTCAAAAACAGATCTATAGTTTCCTCTCCAGTTCAAAGATTTAACTTAGCAATCATTTTAGTGAAGTGTTTTAATGATTCCAAGGAGAGATAAATCATTGTGGCCCCTGGGATGATATTCTCCTAACATGCTAGCCTGGTGCATGGATTGTTTGTATGAGAGACAGGCTAGCATATTCCAGGCCAAGAAAAGGATAAAATTCTAAAACCTTAAGTGCATACTTAGGTAGGATGATAGTTCATTTTGAGATTATGCTCCTATTCTTTCTTACTTGATATTTGAGGTTGATGAATTTTGTCACTGATAATGTTTGTTCTTTTCATGAGCCTGTTGTCTTACTGCTAAGGTTTCTAGGTATCCTGTCGACTTTACAGCCACCGAGAAGGGGGATCGTTGAACGCTGTGACAAACGGGAAGGATTTTTGACCATGCGGGAAAAAACAGTTTCATAGCTACTGGGTTTAGGTCATAACCAATCTCTTGGTTGCAGTGATTCTTTATTTGTAATTGTAATATATTTTTAACTTTAAGGTAGTAATTGTAAGATTTGAGAATTGAATGAAGGTGGTAGAGATAGTAGTGAGCATGTGTTAAATTTTACCTGATATAACCCAGAGAGAAATTTGTTTGGTTTGGTAATTACGCTAAAATCAATTTCTTAATGTGTTATATTATTTTTTCCAATGTTTGCTTCTATTTCTATTATCCACGTTCAGTTCAAAATTGTGTGTTGTTTGTGTTTTCAAGTTAACAGACCTACAGCTTCCCAGTGACGTCAGCAGCAGGTGGTCATCATTTCATTCCTATTGTGTAATCTCTTCAGTCTTGTTTCTGTGACCTACTCCCTAGACTTGAAACTGTTTTATTTACTGCTATGGTGAGGTGTGTTAAACCGCAATGGTCAAACACCCTTTGTAATTTTGTCTGATCGGCTGTTTTTCCGTCTTTCTTCCCCGACCCTAGACTCAGTGTCTGTGAGTCAGGCGCAGGCAACCAAGGATCCGCCAGACGTGCTCGACAAGCAGAAATGTTTGGATGCCCTGGCAGCTTTGAGGCATGCCAAGTGGTTCCAGGTTTGAAGGAATTCCTCCTTTATGTTTAAATCAAGACAAAAGAAAACCAAATAGAAAAAAAAATATACTTTTCAGCCTTGTGTCTGTGAAGTTTAACGTAGTTAGTTTTCACTTGAAGGATGATGGAAATACAAGGTGGCAACTTCAGTGTGTGTTGATATGTTGGTGCAGGAAGTCATGAGCTTAATCAGTACCTGTTTCATGTAGAATTCAAATGGTTCTCATTAACCCTTTGAAGCTGACACTCATGTAATTAATGTTTAAATTCAATCCTTACCCTAAAGAAAACATTTTTCCATCGCAAAAATCAGTTGGTCATTGCTGTTTAAGGAAATAATCACTGTTTATGCTAAATACATACTAAATGTAGAATAGTTTATTGTTAAAGAATGTGGTACATACCAGTTACCACTGGGTTTTAATAAATATTTGAAATAGGCATAAGGTAACTTCAAAAGTTGAAGAAAGTTAATGAATTAAGTGTTGTAATATATGACATACTGGTTAAGTAAAATAAATGGCTTACTGTACTGGAGATACCATTACAGCACCTGAACAAGACACATTGTGTTGCCATTATTCCTCACCTATGCCTTAAGCACATTTTTGTTATAACTTAATGCAAAATCAGAAACTTGCTGTTTACTTTATCAATATGTTATGATTAATATAAGATATTAACTACATCTACTTAGAAGTATCTTCTATCAGTATACAGTTCATTACTACCACACATTTTCATTCTCTTGTATGATTTCTGTTTGCAGTAATAGGTAGTACAGTTAAGGTTTTTGGAAGTAATTAAAATTGTAGCTGGGATAAATATTTGAGAATAGTTTTATGTACTCTGCTACTGGATCTGATTTTTCATCATTACTGTCGGCGTGAGATACATGAGGCTGGAAAGTTAGCAAATAAACGCTCGCAAAGCGAAACCTCTTTGTTCCCAGGGCATTATCTCTCTATTGGGTTTGGAGTTCCTTTGTGCTGTAAATACATACCGCAGTTCGTCCTTACTTATCGCAAGGACTGTGCATGTTAGACTTTTCAATTTAGTTATTAAATATCAAGGCAAAGAAACAACAGTAATTAGCAGTATGTTTGCAGTTTGTTAGTTTGGGAGTTTAAATTTTATTGACTGCCAAGTTTTTTTTATAAATAAGTGTGAATCATGGGGTTTGTGGTTTAGCATGCACATCGGTTTAAACGTTATCAGTTGTAGGACGAACGTTAGGTAAAAGTCTCCATAAAGTTCAAGTCTAAAATGTGTGGTGTGAGTTTCTTAACATGGTAGATTCATGTACTCATTGTCCATCACAGGCTAGGGCAACTGGACTGCAGAGTTGTGTGATGGTGATACGAATCCTTCGAGATCTGTGTCAGCGAGTTCCCACCTGGGCACCTCTTAATAGCTGGGTAAGAAACTAAAATATAGGATGGAAATATTTAGGAATTGTACATTTCACTAAATATACGTTTCCCAAGTAAACTATACAACGTGATGTGATCACTGTAGGGTTGGTAATACACTATCTTCCTGATGTGAAACCTCAGCAATATAACTTGTAATATTATTCATGTAACAGTGTAGTGTACAATATTTTGTTATTTATTTTTAGTCCCTGAGTAATGTAACTGTACATATTAGCTTATCATGAAGAATATTGTGAAAAGAGGGCGTGTTTTCATTCAGTCCTTTGCACAGTTACATATTGTGCATCCTTCCCCCTTAGAAAACAGCCTCTTTGGTTATTGTAGCATTGATAGCTTCATACTTATTAATATATTGCAGGCAATGGAACTGCTTGTAGAGAAAGTCATCAGTTCAGCTGCGCAGCCACTGAGTCCAGGGGATGCGCTACGTCGGATTATGGAAGCACTGGCTTCTGGTATTTTATTGCCAGGTGGTCCAGGTCTTCTGGATCCCTGTGAAAAGGATCCATCAGATGCTGCAGGGAACATGCTGCCTCAACAACGGGAGGACATAACTGCTTCAGCACAGGTGCATTTTAATTTTGCCCTCCTGTACTATTCAGTCTCAAGTGTTCTTTGTTCACTGCCAGAATTTTTAATGGAATTTCAGTCTTTGGGTTACCAGTGAACTGAGAGGAAGGGATTTTATTGAAACATTTTTTTTTCTTTCCTTTTTCAGCATGCACTCCGATTGATTGCCTTCCGTCAAATACACAAAGTGCTGGGAATGGATCCATTACCACCTCCAAAGTTTACTCGTGGAAGATTTAATCGTAAACGTAGGCGTGACAATAGCACTGGAGAAGGCAATGATTCTGAAGGTAAACGTGTAGTTTATACTGTTATTCTTTCTGTACATTAAGTATCTTTTTGATGCTGTTTTAAACTGCCCCCATTTATTTATGAGACTGGATGTTAGACTGTTGAAATTTTTTATGCTTGTGTAATATTCACTCTTCTAAAAGCATGAGGGGTTGGCAGTTGGTCTATGAAGCTGATACTTGTACCTTGTGTTGACAGTATGTATATCTGAAATTATTGAGATTATGTAATACCTATTGAAAACTGTTTGAAATGGTTAGCCTGTGGTCTACTTAAAGTACAGGGTATACTCAAAAGAATGGCGCAGCTTCAAAAGTTAATAAAAAATTTATTTCTCGCCTTACACGGGCACAACATACACCGTCAGTGCCGGCAACTGTCCAAGTATCTCATGCGTTAATTACAATCCTTCAATGTGTGCACCCTGGGTCACACGACACACATCCACACGGTAATCAAACTCGTCCCAGACCCAGTGTAGCCTGTCCACTGTAATGGCCTGCAGTGCATGCGTTATCCGATCACGAAGTTCATGGATGGACGTGGGCAATGGTGGTACATAAACGCTGTCTTTAATGAACCCCCATAGAAAGAAATCGCACGGTGTAAAATCTGGCGAACGGGGTGGCCAAGGGAGAAGGTTGTTGTCTCCATTTGCAGCAGCACGTCTGATTGAGAAGCACTTGTACATTCCTGTGAAAATGGGGGGGAGCTCCGTCCAGTTGTAGAATGTAATCGTCATAATTGGTATTCAGTTGGGGTAACAACCAGCTTTCCAACATGTCCAAAAATGAAACTGCACCATTCTTTTGTGTATACCCTGTATGTAGTACTGATTTTAGGTGCAGATTTTGAAGATTTACAGAATTTTTGTCACAATGTGTAATTTATTTTACAGCTGGAGATGGCAAAAAGGACAAAAAGGAAGATCTTGATGAAAAGATGGAGACAGATAAAAGTGGAAAGTGATCTGTGAATAAAAACATCAGTGAATATGTTGCTATATCATTATTAAAAAGATGTCATAGAATATTGTGTGAGAAGTCTCATATTATCTGTTAAGTGTTTTTCCTGTGCCTGTAATGCTGTGTGCAATTTGCATTCATCTTATTTGCAGTTCATTAGGATTTTGCACTTACATGTTTCAGTGCAGTCAGCTGCCTGTGTACTTTCACATTTGACATTTAACAAACATAGTACCATTCATTTATGCCATGATCCACAAATATTATAAGGCGTTTTGTATACTTAGTACATTGATACATCTTTAGTCATCTGAATCTATAAAGCACTAGCCACTTTCTATCAAGGGATGTTTTTATTTTTGTCAGAATTGTTTTAGACTTTGTGGTGTGTAACTAAGTCATAGGAAAAGTTTTCTGTGTTTAAACAGTGAATGTTACTTTTTTTTTAGGTATCCCAAGGTATCATTCCTTTGACATAATTCCATTTATCACTGTATTTTCCATTGTGGAATAAAAATATACCACTTTATCTAGTATATTGTAATTTAAGAAAGTTGCTGATGTTTTATAATTGGTAGAATTTTGTTACCTTTGCATACCACTTTCAAATCTTTTTGTCACAGGGTCATTGGTAGCATACTGTTCCTATAAAAGAAATGGTGCTGGATTTGAATTTCCTGATATGTGTCCTTGGCCAGATAGATTCACTACATAGTCTGTTTCATTCTTGAAGCCGAATGTAAAGTATGATTAGTATAGTCTTAACATGAAAGCCAAATGTTAAAAGTGGGTGTAGAGCATTTTCAGTTTGTGAATGTATATTTTTGTGTGTGGCTTCTTGTAATGTGATGTCTGCTGAAGAAAATATAGATAAGACTTGTTTACCTGATAGAAGGTACCTACCATTTCCCATGAACATTCTGTCACTCCTCAACTTTATTTCCATGTGAATACAGCTGTTTGTATTGAATAAGTCAGTACAATGTTCTGAAGAGTGATTACCCACCATTTAATAAAACTGCTAGTGGTATCATGACCAAGCATCTTTGTGCTTCACCAGCTTATGCAGAATTCCTTTCCTGTATCAGCAAATTTGATGTAGATTCCATTGTTCCTGAAAATTGTGACTGTTTCTACCAATATCGTTCATATACCTATTTTTGAAAAGCCTTGGTCATAATTAGGTGTAGGTATGAAAAGTCTAGTTTGACCACCTCTTCCTTGGCTGAAAATGAGAGGAACCTGTGATATTTTGTTCTAAATTTCCGAAGATAAATTTTCAATTTCAACACCCATCCACTGAAGAACAGACATTTACCCGATATTGTGGTACGTATGAAGTAATTTTAAGGATAATCTACAAGACGAATACCATATAGAAGAGGAGGTAAGTCATTTGAAGAGGCTTTAGGAGTTTTGTCGGGAACAACTTGCGGTGGATAAGTACATTCTTTTTGTTTTATGAAGAGAAACTTGAATAACTTTATCACAATGACATGAAATCCTAGGACCCTGTGACGGAACACCTAATTTGTGAAACTCTAGTTGGATTAGGCAGTCACCCGGTTACGTGCTTCAGAATGAATAAAGAATATAAAATTATACCTTCGGGTGAAACTGTGTCCAATGTATGGTATTAACCAACGTTTCGACAAACATTACAGTTGTAATTTTCCAGGTGACGAGATCTGAAGGCCCCACTTTGAAATTGCAACTGCAGTTTGGTGAAACGTGGGTTAATACCAAGCCTAAGTTTGCATTGAACTCAAGCTTTGAAGGTTTATGGACAAGCTTTATTCAGGTTTCTACTGCAAAATGTATGGGAGAGAGAGAATACATACATTTCATTGTTCTTTTGAATACTGTTATTATCTGATGGTTTTGCAACTGCTGGATAGTTTTCAATCGATTGTGCCAATAATCAGTTTCCTTATCTTCATACCGAGATTGCAGATGTCAAGTTGGTATTACTTGTGGCATATGTTATAATGTAGGGAATTTGTTGCAAGAGTTATGGAGAGTTCTTAATCCTTCAGTGTGCCATATTTGTAATTGTATTTTACTTCTGTTGTGGTAATTGATGCAGCAGAGAGATTGATAAACTATTAGAGATTTTGGTTAGTGGCGTTGATGTATTTACATTTGTTGAAATTCGAGTGGATAAAAGAAAGTACTGTGAAACGTATTTCAGTAGTTTCGCAGATTTAGTACCATATAGTTGAATTTCAGATTATGCCATGTACTAGTTACTTGTTTTTGTACTTCTGTGTTTACTGTGTTTTTAGATATATAGTGCCAGTACTTATATTTGGTATGTTGTAAAATGAAATGTATGTGTATCATACAAATGGGACATTACTCCAGATCTTGTTTCTGATGTTTTGCGCTTAGTAAGAAAGGTCTTTTGTTGAGACAGTAAATATGTATTGTTATCCCAAATATATCTAGGTCTCTAAAGTGTTTTTTTCACTTCAAATTTGCTGACAATTTTTTTGATTTCTTATTTCTGCGATGTTTGATGCATGCCTTATCAATCGTATGTAATTGTGTCGCCTTAATATTTTACAAAGATCAGCTCCATGCTTAGATTAGTTACAGAGAAAGAAAGTAATAAAATATCGTAAACTTTCTATCATATTTTTGTTGATATACATTTGTCTCTATCCCACAAATCTGGAAATTAATCTGAACATATTTTGATAAATTTTGAAACAGATATTCTTCATTGTTTTCAGATTTAGTTTATGTTAAAACATTTTGGTGGATGTTGCATTCAATGACAACATGATCCAATTGATTGAATATATGATAAGTAATTTGAAGCTGGATGATGATGGTAAGTCTTTAATTTTGAATTCTGTTATCTCCCTTAATTATTCCTGAATTTAATGTAGCTTTAAGTGTAATAAGTTCAAAATAACAAAGACAGGGGATCTCTAAACTTAAATACTGTTTTCCAGAACATGATGATGAAAGTAGTAGTGCACCTAGTTCAGTAAGCAACAAAGTCCCACCAATAAGGAAATTATATGTGGGAAATATAAGTGGTTGGGTAAGTAACATTGTTATTTATTTTCATTTTTGTGTGGAAGTCACACTTTATATATATATTTAAAGGAACTGTTAAAGTTTTGAACAAATCAAAAGTAAGCAGAATATGTTTTGAATATTCAGAATAGTTGCAGGGCACATTTTTATTTTGGTTGAGTTGGAGGTAAGATAATAACAGGAAACGTACACAGAAAGCATAGGTAACGTGAAAGAGATGCCAGTAAATGTGAAATTACGTATGAAGACTATGTTTTCATATTGATATTAAACTGTTTTATTGGTGTATTGATTAAAGTTTTATTTCATAAAATATTGGTGAATGTAAATTAGAATGTAAGGATATAGACATTCATTATAAAGTGGATATCTCTGTTGGTAGATATAAATGAAGCTTATTAAGAGTGCACCTGGTATATGTTTAATGAATTTGAAATGGCTTTAGGAAACACTTTTCTTAAGTGCCTAATTGAACTTTTAGTTATGTCTTTTGAGTCCTTCATTAGTTCTTAATGAAACTGTGTATAACACTTTTATCAGAAATATCATATACATGTTTCATTTACCAATTAATTTTAAGGGTGATTTTACTTAAAGCTTTACATATACCTTATGGATCCTTTGGAATAATTTGGTTAAACATAAAATTCATTAATTTTATTTTACAAGTATTACCATATGTGTTTGATTCACTTCATTTTATTTTAAGGGCCATGTATGTTACTTAAGAGACTGACAGATTTATATGAAGCTTATCTTGTTTCATTTTTAGACATTTTACCGTCATCTACGTCGTCTTTTCCGTGACTATGGGGAGGTTGTTGATGTTTATATTACAAGAAGGAAATATGCCTTTGTGACATTTAGGTATCCAGAAGATGCATCAAGGTACATAGAACACATTAAAAATAGCAGTCTCTTGCGTGTAATATTTGGCTCAGATTATTAAAGTGAAAATGTGTAAATAACTGGCAGTCTTGATTCTTAAGATTATGGACTGAATTGCTCATTATTTATATTAATTTCAGTTGTTCATTTTATCTGGGTCTGTGTGTCTCAAGATTTAAAATCTGGTACAAAATGAACTTTGTCTCTTTTCAATGTCTGTGGATAAATTAAGTTTGGTTTAAAATATAAAGTGCAGATTTTTGTTTTGTTGCACGACTGTCGTGCATTCAAAACCTGTTTTATTCTACATTACATCAATTACCTCATCTAATTTAAATCCCATTATTCTAACTTGGACATGGCCTGCAGTGGTATATATTAAAGGGTACAGTGTATCTGTAATAAATATCAAATTGGAATGTGTTTTCAGTGTGTAGTGTGAATGCTGAAGTAGCATTTTCAAATATGACCACAAGGGAGTCAACATAGTATATCCATAATCAAATTAAAAGTTGTTACATTTAAGGTACTGCCTTCTGTTATTCCCAAGTTGGTTTTATTTCCTTTGGCAAAATACTGAATAAACCAACTGTACCAAAATTATGTTCTTTTGGGTTTTGGTGCTGCATTGGCTGGTTAGTAGATATAAGCAATTCAGAGAAATGTCTGTGTCCATCTTCAGGGCTGAACCTGTCAACATGGTGCCAAAACCCTGAAGAACATCATCGTTGCCATAGCCAGGAGACAGTCGTCTAGATTTTGTTCACTGTGTGCACATGTGCATGCATGCCTGTATTTATTAGTGGACTTACTGTTATGTGACAATCATATGCTCAGTATAAAAGTGGGCAGTATTTAGTTAATACTCTGTGAGTCAGAAGACAGCCATCTTTAGTTAATACTGTTGAGTAACTCATTTTATTTTAGTGTAAGAAGTAAAGAATTGGTGTTTTCCAGTGTGTTGAAATTGAAACGTGGAGAGCTGAGGCTTCATTTTCGGACTTTATATGTGGCACCAGCTGACAGCTGGCACCAACCAGTTGAACTGCCAGATGGAAGAGTCTTGTGGAAGTCAAATTCCCATGATAGGAAGCATGACCAGTGTCAGGAGATATACACGATCTCTTCAGGGAGTGAGTCTACTTCGGATGATGAGAAGGAGAGTGAGGCAGTTGGTGGATGTGACCTTCCTTCTCAGATGTCTGCCTGTGATACAGTTGAACAGCAACAGGAAGGAGAAACAAAGAGTGGCAAAGTAAAAAGGAAAAAAGTGAAGGGAGAGTGTAAAATCCATATTCTCAATGATGATTGCCTCATGCATATATTCTCCTATCTTACCAAAAGAGAGAGATTTAGGATTGAGAGAGGTATGTGATTTTCTCACATGTGTGTTTAATTCGTAGAATTTCCACTGCTCGGTGGTATACCCCCTCCCCCGAGATACAAATGCCATCTGCTTTGTACTTGAAACAGCCAAATGTTTTATGTACCAACTGTGAAGCTTAATGGCTCACGAAGGCTCATGACAGAAGATGCGCAGAAGCATCCTAAACTCAGCTGCTATCATTTGTATCTGTTACTTTGGAAAGGGGATAGGTTTTTTAATTTTATTTCGTTAATAAAAGCAAAAGATAAAATTTGAAGTTGTTTATCTAAGATAAGGTAAGAATTTATTTAACACATTCATGCTGGGCTTTTAAATTCAGGCCTTAGACTTCTGTAATTGTTAACAGTGTTTTGTGTGAAGTTTTGGTAACTCTCTTGTACATATTGATTTGTATTGATTGTCTGCGTGAGGTTGGGGGTTATAAAATGTTGAGGTACTCTGGTTGTGGCTGTAGGTGGAGTGATGGGATGAAGATCCCTTTTAGAAAATACTGGCTGACTCCGAGTCATTTGATGATTTTGAAATGAATTCTGTGTTGTCTTTTGATGTTTTGTTTGGGAATATTGTTGGTATTAGAATAGTTTCTGTAATTTGCTAATTTTTTCGCTCCCTTGGTGGTGTACGAGCCAGTGCCGTTGTCTCCGTTTGTACAACACAATAACAACATTTCTAGTCTGGGGAATCCAAGAACATGTGCATTACCATTGGTGGGAGGGAAGCAGGCAGAAAAGCTGTGTGAGCATTGCTACTGCTTGCCATAACTGTACTTAATTAATAATTTAAGTAATTTTTGTTAACATGAGAAGTTGTTTGTGAGACCCCATGAGATTATGACCCTCATTTTCTGAATCCCATTCATACATAATAAATGCTAGTTCTTAGTGTTTACTTGTTTTGTATTAAATAATCTTGTTATTGAATTCTTTGTGCAGTTTGCAAACGTTGGAAAGCGGTATGCTTGGACATGTGGCTATACCAGAAACACTTGGATTTCACTTCGGTGTTCCCTTCGTCATCTGAATCTTCGCCGTTCCCTTCGTCATCTGAATCTTCGCCGTTCCCTTCGTCATATGAATCTTTGCCGTTCCCTTCGTCATCTGAATCATACCTCGATATGCCAATACTTGAGGCATTTTTGAAACGATGTGGTAGAAATCTCCAAAGTCTTCATCTCGCTAACAGGCCTCATCGCCTAAATATTTCAGTACATAAAATTATCGGTGAGTGAATTTATATAGAAGATGATGCTTTTCTAATTAACTCTCATTGACTTAATCTGAATGTCTGTCAGAGTACTACTGTGACACATTCGAAACCAGGCTTTCTGACAGAAACTCACACACCACAAGGTTGATGTAAATTGTAATGTAAATGTTACATTTTGTATAAACAATGTTTGGTGTTTCTTATAACGTGGCCATTTTTGATAACCTTTTATTGTAACTCCTCTGACATATTTTACTGTATTTGGGGGTATAAGATTATTAATGCACACATGATTTTTATATTTCAATGCCTTGACCTTTTAGTTGCTTATTTGCAGTGTCTTAACCTACTTAAACTATAAAATGCAATATAGCTTGTCATGAAAAAGTAAGGTAGGTTACAGCTGCATCTTCTATACATTGCATTTTCAATTTGTGGTCTGAAAGAAAGAAATATTCTATTGCTTTTGTTGGTACATTGTTTAATAAGTCTGCGTTGTTTAAAATTAATTTTGTTAGTTTATTATGTTTGTACCACCACGGCGGTCTAACGGTTAGAACGCTGGCCTTGTAATCCTGGGGTCTTGGGTTCGATTCCCGGCGGTGCCCGAATTTATAACTTGTGTTTGGCAAGGCCGTGGTCTAGGCAATGTGGGGCTTCCCCAGTTTCTCCGTGGCATCCCAACAATTACTCCATTCACACACAGAAGAAGGCAATGGCAAACCACTTCTGGATCATCTGCCAAGAACGTATATGAACAGGTCCCAGTCCGAGAAAAGGATGGAAGGATCCTGTTCATATGGACTTGTCGTCAGACAGAACACTAATAATAATAAAAATTATGTTTGTATTATAAATAAACTATAGCTTTAATTACTGTTTCAGCTACCTACTGTAAAAACCTTCGCTGCCTTCATCTTGGTGGTTTGCCAGTAACTACATTTGGCTTCAGGTTTTTGTTAACCATTAGTCAAGAACTGAGAGTGCTCAACTTGGATTGTTGTTTAGGCGTTTTTGATAAAGACCTTCGGAGAATGTTTCGAGGTTGTCAACACTTGGAATCTGTTACATTATCCCGCAACAAAAATGTGACAGGAAAATGTCTTCGATTCCTGGCACACGCACCACTGAAGGAATTGGTGCTGTATGAATGTAACAGTATCCATCCTGGGAATCTTGTAAGTGTACTTCGTGAACTCAAGAGTCTTACAAGCCTTAGCCTCAGTTCTTGTGATAGGGTGTCCTTGAGAGATGTGCCAGTTATCATCGGTGCTGCCCCAAAACTACAATCATTGTCATTGACAGAGTCTTTCAGCTTCAATTCTACGGTTGTCGAAGCACTGGGTCAGCTACATGACCTTATTAGCTTGGATCTTCAGCAAAATTATGCTGTTAATGACCAGATCATGGATGCCATCACAAGAAGTTGTCTCAAGATTGAAAAACTCAACATAACGGGTGCGTTACATTTTTTTGTGTCAGGTTGTAATTTTGTACATGCACAACAAGAAATAGAACTATTGCTGTAACCCATGGGTTGTGATAATGTGTGGACTTATAGGCAGTTATGAACAGTCCTCTGATATGTTAATAACAACCTACGGGACCACATTGCATCATAACTCAGTCTACCTCCATGAGAACCTCAAATCTCAAGCTGTATGTCTGGTTTATACAGGGGCTGTAGATCAAGCATGTCAAACTCAAAGGCTAACACGGGCCAAATAAACAAGGTTTAAGTTTATGTGGGCCGAAAAAAGACAAAAACTTTAATTTTCATAGAAACGTAGGTTTATTTTGAAAAGTATAGTATAAAAAAAAGAACAAGAACAACGATAAAATTAGTGTTTTCTTCCTGACACTTGGCATCTCTTCTCTCAAGTCAGTACAAGACTAATGACGTGGCACTGGCACGTGGTAGTAGGTATATAATCGGCTGCTAAAATATTCGCTGCTAGTATTAGTGGGGGGAAATTGTGCGCCTGCGCGTAAGGGAAATGGATGAAACACGATTATAGTAATCAGTCATTGGCGAACGTTGTAGTTTGTTATTAATAATTATGTATAACAAGATATTGTAAAAATTAAGTTACGAAATTTTTATTAAAACGTTTCTTACATACCGTTATATTGGCTGGGCCGCAAAAATATTCGTTGTGGGCTGCGAGTTTGACATGCTTGGTGTAGATGTTGCCACTAAGGAATTTTGTGAAATTTCTGTAAAATATTTTCTTCAGAAACCTGTCAGAATTCCTGGCAGGTTGTTGAACATTGTCTTTAGGGATTTTATAGATGCAGGTGTTTTTGATACCTTACAAACTAGAGCTCTTGTGTGGGGAACATGATATCTGAATGTTTGTTAATTTTTTGCTATGATACATGGATTTATAACATGTTCTTACAGTGGAATATTTGTGAAGAAACTAGTTTGCTAGTCGGATTTAATACCATATTTTTTGGGAATACTCTTAAGATTTAAGCTGGGCTGATCAAGTAAACTATACGGTGAAGAAAGCCTGGAAGGCACTTCATTTTACAATGCGTGTTCTCAAAAAGGGGAATAGTAACACTAAAAGTCTAGCCTACACGTCACTAGTGCGTCTGATTCTGGAATATGGGGCGGCGTGCTGGGATCCTTAAAGGAAGGGGCAGATAAATGAGTTAGAACGGGTGCAAAAGAAAGCACGTAAATTTGCATATCATAGGAGCGATTCGAACTGGGAAACCCTGGCTCAGCGTAGAAAGATAGCACGTATATGTGCTCTCTTCAAAGCGTACACGGGAGAACGGGCATGGAAGGCTATAGGTAACAGATTGCAAAGGCCATACTATCTGAGCAGGGTCGATCATATTCGGAAAATAGGAGCAGAAAGCAAAGAACAGATATCGGGAAATATTCCTTTGTAAATAGGACCATCCAACTCTGGAACCAGCTACCTGCTGATGTTTTAGGGACTCTCTCCTGTAAACCAAGTGCTTTTAGGAAGAAGGTTAGAAAAGTGATAAATAAGGTGGAGTGAAGGGAATACATGAGTGGGTGCAGTGAAGGGGGGTAAATTGGGGTGAGGATGGGAAGGCTTCGTAAGTGTAATGAAGTGAAGACAAGTTCCTGATGAAATGTGAGTGCATCAGTTCATGACGTATGTAATTCATTACTGTTACTGTCTTATGTCTAGTTGGTATTAATTTTTAAGTTATGTACTTTAGGTTATATGGTTTTGTAATCTTATGAGTTGTTTTATTTTGTGTGATGTGTGTTGTTTTGTTGTGTCTTATGTTTTTTTTTGTCTTATTCTTTTGTTGTGTCTTATTGTAGCACCCATTTGCAGTTAATAATAAATAATGTCATTTTATAGGGTTTGTGTAGAAATGTTTCATGTGTTCCACATTAATTAATGTTTGTAGTAAAACTGTAACATTTTTGGTAAGATGATGGGCCCTCTTTTGAAAATTTGCCTTCTTACATATGCTTTATTACCATCTGTCCAGATATAATGTAAACGGTTGGATTGATGTGTTTTCCTGTTCTGTTGGAGGTTCTGTTTTCAGGTTGCAATGAACGTATTCGCAATACGGGTTATGTAACAGACAGTGGCTTGAGAAGCTTGGCAGCATTGCCAAATTTATTTGACCTGTCTATGAGTTATTTTCCAAGTTTGTCTGACAAAGCATTGGAAGCTGTAGCAAGCAAAGGAAAACTCCGGAAGCTCGTTTGTCGAGGCTGTCGAACTTTCACAGATGTTGCTTGTATCAGGTACATAATTATTTCATCAGTATCAGTTTGCTTTTGTCTGTTAGTAATTTACATAGTTGATCAGCAGACTTAGAAATTCCGTTATTTACTACAAAACGTTTATTGTATTAGGTACATAAACCACATTTTCAATGTAGATATTCTCATCTACATTCATCTGTTGCTGCTCAGATGTATGTTTAACCGACTTGTTCTTTGTATGAATAATTTCGTGTAGGAACTAATTCATCGTTTAATTTTGAGGAGGAAATAATTTTTATTGCTTTATTCCTATATCTTTATTTTAATGTATTGTTGCTCAAATTTGGATATACAAAAAGTCAGCATATGTTGTTCCTTCTGAATTGTTTGGGATGGATATGAGAAATTAACGCATTGAGGATTGACAGCCAGATGGTTTCTGAGCAGTTCTTCAGAAAAACTGCACTCTCCAAACACTGTAACACTAAACTAATCCGTATAACAGACTTGACTGGCTTATGATTCGCAGGGTACATTTAGTACTATTTATACTTCCACCATTGTGTCAATTGTTATTAAAACATAACCTGGTTTTTTGTGGCATATGTGAATGTTCAACAGGTGGGCTCTTGTTTTGAATTGTGGCATTGGTCCAAGTAAATTATAAAATTTCCTCTTTACAGATGATTTTTTTTAGAAATTCTAATATTAACATGAATTGTATTTTCAGTGTGGTAACCTCATGCAATGAATTGGAACTTTTCGACTTTAGCGGGTGTGATCATGTGACTGATGCCACCGTTAGGGTGGCGTTGGATTCTGTTAAATTGCGAACCAACAGCGTCAAGCTGACATTGGTAGTGGGAGGTAAGTTGGGTAATTTTGACTGTAATAGTGTACCCTTTATTTCTGTCTGTGGAAATAATATTCTTTGTTCCTTTTGTTGTAGGAATGGACATGGAAAATAACATAGATGAAGAGGATGTATGCATCCAGAATGGCAGTTCCAGTGTAGAACTCTGGCTTTATGATTTCAGATTAATGATGTTAAAAGACAGTGACATTTGTTTTCAGGCAGATACAGTCCTAAATGTAACAAGGATTTCTACTTTTTTCAGGCACCAGGGTTAGCAAATATTCTGCTGTGAAAAAGAACCCATTACTTGAAGTGGATTTTTCAGACCTCCGTACCTACCGTTGTCGACCACGTTTTGTCTTTGACCATTGCTTCCCACCACCACTTATTGAAGATTTTCGTTATAGGGATGTTTGGGGTAACTGGTCTTGATTACATTCAACAAGATGGCTGTCTTCTGGGTTTCAGCAATTGCCCTGGTGGTGGAGGCAGCAAGGACCTCTGAAACGCTTGTAAACTTCTAATGGCATGGCGCTGCAACCCAGAAGACAGTCATCTTTGTACTCACTGTCGTGAGATCCTCAAATCCTACGCTTTTAATACACTTGCACTTTAATGGGTATTGTAATTAACAAATAATGTAAAAATGAATGTTTTTAGATTGGGCTTGCCATTCATTGTTTACAGATGATGATGATGCTGAAAATTATTTTGATTCTGACTTCTACCTTTACAACTTCGATTCTGACTCCTACCTTTACAACTTTGCTCATAAGGAGTGATACATGAAAGTGACATTTTGGTAAGTTCTGTTATTCTTAATCTGGATAAACATTTTTAGTGGGTCACTCAATTTGGAGTATCATTTCTGTCTTCCTGCTCGTAGTTCATTTTTAAATGTTAATGTGAGTAAACAGAGAGATTATGTGGTGGCTGTGCTGGGTTGTGAAGTTAGTAGATTATAATGAGGTTTCTAAAATAAATACTTTATCAGAAAATGTCTGAAATTTGTAACTCTGCCAGGATATTTTTTTTTCAGACGTAGAAGAGCAATACACACAACTTTCAGGCCCAGCACCTTATAGCTGTATGTTAAAATGGCATTAAGCGTTCACACCTTACAAGTTCATTTGGCCGTCTTGTTGGTGTAGATATAGTGCGAGTACAAGGCTGAGTTTAATGTAAATTAATCAATATTTGTGATACTGATGTCTGAAGTTAGAATGGGGGTGGCTGGACAGTTTTAAAGAACAAACTCTTATTTCTTTGAGCATTAAAAATATATTTACATTTTTCCAAAACAATAAAAATATCCTTTCTGTGTTGTGTTCATTTCTTATTGTGTAGCCTGCATAACACAAACTCTTTCCATGATTAATTTTTTTCTGAAAATATGATCCAAAAGTTCCTTTTAAAATTTCACATTACTAAATAAACCCAGAAATGAAATTACTGTTGTGTTTTGATGAATCATTTGCAATTGTAATGTACAGAATATTAGTTAAAAATTTGTTATGATTATTATCCAAAGTTATTTTGGGTCACTTTCCTTTGTTTATAAAAATTAACAGATAACACTGAAGTTAGTGCAGGAACTTAGACATGTGCTACAGAAGGATAGAAGTCTTCCTATTTGCACACTGTTTAGTGTAAAAATATATAATTGCATGTGGCTTATGAAATTACGGTAGTCTGTCTTGTACGAGCATCTAGAGCCTGATATACGTACATTCTTTACAACCCAAATGAGCTCGGTTCAGTAATAATGAATTGCAATACAAATACTGTGCCTATGTAACTTGGGTTCATTTTTTTATTTGCAGAAATCTTCAGCCTGAGATATCTTGCAATAATTAGGGTAGTGGTTAAAGAGCCAATGTGAAGTATGTAATGTTTTAAATTCAACAAAAGTAAGCATGAATATGTGCTAAATTGAAATAAAAGTATGGAATTTAAATTATGAATTCAGAAATGAAAAGGAAAAAGAAATTTATTAGTGTTAGAGATTAAGATCATGTGAATGACATTTGAGGTTCTCATAGAAAAGATGGTCTTCTGGGTTGTAATGCAGTGCGGACTTGTAGGTAGATACCAGCATTTCAGATGAATTTGCTGATTTACTGACTGTGTTTCTTTCTTTACAGAACCAAAACTGAGATTTAGAATTTCCAAGAAGGGCAAGAAGAGTGACAGAGAAATATTTAGTTAGATTTGGGGTTTTCATGGTATCGAGTCTGAAGATGGCTGTCTTCTGGGCTATTGCACCGCGTAGTCTGGTAGAAGTAATCATAAAATGTAAGAATGTGTGTAAATGTGTAAAAAAAACAGCATTATCATACATTTTGTCATTCTGTGGTAGACATTGAAAAAGAAATTCTGAACTATTATTGTTATTTATTTGTTTCCAAGCAGTTTGGTCTTATTCTTATTCTATATGCCTGATCTCTTCCTGTTTGAATGCAAATGTTCAATTGAAGAATTGCGTTGTGCACAAACCATCACCAGTTTCCTACTGTGGATGGTCTGAAATCAAAGGATTCATTCACCGCACCCAGAAGTTTCCAACTATGCCAAACAGTTTAAGGTTTTTTACCTCGACATAATTGAATCCCTCTCTACTGAATGTACATTTGCTTACGCAGTGAATTTACACATCTCTCTGCAATATATAGGCGGTCCCAAAAATATGTATGTGTATACGTCTTTTGGGAAATGGTTTATTTGTGCTATACGAAGTAGATATGATCATTTTGGAGTTGGGGTGCAAGTATTTTATTTATTTATCTATTTATTTGGGTTATTGTTTCTTTGGAAAGTGTTTGGACTAATAGTTTCTTTTTAGTTTAGTTTGAATTTGTTTTTGTTTAATGTGGGAATATATTGTTTGCTTGTCAAAGGCTCTTTTTGCTGTTGCCAAACTTTTTAATAACTGAATTACTTTTTTATGGAAAGTGACCTTTTAAGGTCTGAGTTAAATATTTACAGATTAGGTTGCTGAACAAATTTTAATGCCCAGTCTCTTTGCAATAACAAAAGGAAAATGCATTGGGCACAGATATATGCTAACGTTTGTATCTGGTATACAGGTCTGTAACTGGAATACAACTTGTTATTGTGTCGAAGTATATTATATTACGTGAGGGAATTGAATGAATGTGATTTACTTGCAAGTCCTTTCCTTTCCAACATGTTTTGTGACAAGGGAAATCAAACTTGGTATTTGTCAGTCTGCACCTAACCTAACTCTCCCATACAGTCACAGTGTAGATCTTTGTTTTGAGCTTCAAGCTGGAGTCGCCAACATAAAACTAATTTATGTGAAAATGTTTTTGAAAAAGTATTTATTTTTTAATTCACGTACATGTTGACCATGTAATTAAAGTTTGCTTTTACCAACACTTTTTTTTGTGGTTATACAAACAGTATTTCATTTTTACAGAACAGAAATTGAAACTGGTCAGAAACATTGTGTTGAGAGTAGGCTTGTCTGCCATTGAAAATAGACTGGTTTTATTTAATGATGCAGTCAGTAACTCATATTAATGAATAATGAATTAGGGAAGCTATAGATAGAAGCAGTCATGGCCTAGTTTAAGTTGCTATCCCAATATTTGCCTGAAGGGTCGGAGGAAAACCACATAAACCTCAGGACAGCACTTCTCCAAGGTGAGATTTGAACCCGTGATCTCCCAGATACAGAAATGCCTTCCGTTTTGTATTGACTATTCAGTAAATGTTGTTTGGTAGCACTGGTGCGGCGTTACTTGCACACTGCTGCCCACTGTTGGGATTTCAGTGAAAAAACACTACAGTAGGGTCTATGTGGTGTCGTAAGTACCTACTTTTAGCTCACGGGCAAGTTAACTGCAGGTGTGGAGACATGAGACAAATTCACAAGAAGTACTACTACAAGAACTTCTATTATTCCAGTATTTTCAGGAAAGGTGGTTTTTCCCTTCACACTCAACGCAAACGAAATGGAGAAGAGAAAGAGACGGGTTTTCGAGTAGTTAGTAACAACTTAGGATGTTTTGTATTTGAAATACGAGAATCAACCAAGTTTTTATTATGGCTAGAGTATTGAAAATGTTTTTGAACAGTTTTTCATAGAGATTTTGGTTTAAATGAAGGATTATGGGATAAAAGTTTCCAGAGTTGGCCAGGTTTGTATATAACAAGCTAAGATATTCATGCATAGCGTAAAAATGTGGACGAGCAGGGATCTCCATTATATATATATATATTTCTCGAGCTGAGATGACGCAGAAAAACAATAATACAAAACACAAAAAGTGTGTTGGGACATAAATCTCATTTTTGTTCACTTTCTATCGAAACCTTCGCAGTTCGAGAAAGCGTTTCGCTTGAGATGTTCACATAAATGTATGCACATCTTTATGCAATGTGTCCCGTTATTATTATCCGATATTAGCTAAGACTAGAATGTCTCTAATTTGCCAATATCGATGTAATTAAAATCCATATTGCAATTCTCGAGTTGTGGACAAAGAGACAGGGAAACACGGAGAAGCCAACAGGAGCATTTTTGAAACTTTTCATTCTGAACGAGCCTAGAAATGTGCTCTTTCAATCGAAAGTTATACAGCTTCAGTATTCATCTGGACAGCTCGGGGCTAGAGAATGTGTTATACGAACACATCCCACATTCATGCATACATATGGTCGTAAAAGAGATGCAGCGAGCGATATTTGATATGCGTGCCATGCGAGGGCTGGATATTTGTGTTCAGTGCCCTTCTGACCGCGCGCGCCAGACCGGGATGTCGGTAATCAAAAGAGACGCAGGCTATGACAACGTAACACAGGCTTATGAATATGCAAACTGTGCTTCTGTTTCTGGATAGTGCTTCATATAAATAAAATAATACAGACCCACATGCGTGTATTGACAGACAGCCTCACATTAGGAATTACGAACCCAGCTCACCTGTTCCACATAGACATTCATAGGCCTTTTTTTTTTTTAAATTTTTTGTTGTTGTAATTTCTACTTTGCAGTAGACAAACCCTTATGATTTAATTTTATTATTCCAAGGACACATCATTAATACCACTACTAGAATTTCGATTAAGCTAAGTAAAAATTTACTTTATGTTTCTACAATTAAGATTCACTGATTATAAATTTTTTTCAGACGTTAATATCAACTGTATCTGTTTATTCGATTTAAAAAATAATAATATACTCTACATAATGTAACTTAACTTAACCGAACTTAAATTAAAACATCTACGTGACACGACGGACAATGAGAAAATAGGAAAGTGTCTGTAGCGATGATGAAACAAGAGAAGAACTGGAAAAGATAATTCGTAAATAAACTACAAATGACCACTTGCTATTCGATTAAAGAAGCACCCGTCACGCGTGTGAGCCAAGTGGTTTATTAAACATTGTATCCGTGTACGAACAAGCTTGTAAATATCACAGAAAAAGTCGAATGAGTGTCGACGCTAGTAATTATGCTATATTATGCTCTCGTGAGCTAACTAATAGGAATATGGACAATCATTGTCAGTATTACAACTTACGTCATTCGACTTAACCCGCTTTTAGATTTGAGGTATGTCCTTCCGTAATTTCTTAGGTCATATTACTTTTCTTTTTGCTGTAAACTTATATTCTAGCAATTAATATGGGATTCTGTTTAGATTCATCTTTAAAACACGGACAATGTGATAGCATAATACTTTTATACAATGAACCTAATTTACCCTCAGTTAAAACGGCTAGAACGTTCAATTTATCATTCAACTCATTTTAATGTCTAGGTCAAAACAAAGTGAAGTTTACAATTTAGGACCGACTTAACCGAGTCCCATTATGATATAAATCTTGCAGTATTTATGTTGGTCTTAAAATTATAAGACGCAAAGGGAAGTGGCAATAACAACCCCATAACTCAAAAACAGTGTAAGCAAACACTTAGCTTCGTGCTGTGATGTTAATTTTCTTTTGTACCCCAGTTTACGCTCAAGTTGTCGAACAAAATTCAATGTTGGAGCTTGAAGACCTTCCCTGCCGAGGAGAAGAGATTTCGTTTTCAATTTTGATACCAGTCTAAGAGGCAACCACGTCTCCATGTCAGGAAAAGTGGAGTTTTTAACTCTTCAATAAAGTTTGCATCCCTTTTAAGAATCTACACTCTTCTGCGTGGAGAAGTCTCATAGACTACTATGTCTTCCTCTCCATCAGAACTCACACCATCAAATGTAAGCAAGGCATGGAATGAAACTGGTCCCCTTGCATCGCATTCTTCACTGAGAAGGTCCAGATTTCAACTGAACAAAAGCCTCCCATTTCATGCGAATCACTGCAGAAAGAGAAGGAAATTTTGCGAGGGAAAATTGATAGAGGTGGTGGAGGAATATCTGCAGGCTAAGTGGTTTTGCCCAGCGCCTCGTGTTTAGCTTTCTGTGGCTGTCTTCAGAGTCTAGTCGCTGCTACATCTGACACGCAAATATTGAAATGCTGAATCGACGTTTAGACCGACAGAATTCTGTTTCTGATGATCGCGACAGCGGAATACAAATGCGGAAGTGCCCTATCACATGTCTTAAAGCAGCCCAGTAATTTCTCAAATCAAATCTACAACATCGTGTTTGTTCTGTTTTTCTTTGCGTTGCGTCTAGTTCATTCCTGTCATTGTCTGATATTTTATCCTCGTTAACTTCGTCATTCTTAGCTATTAAGAGCAGTATTCTTACTGAAAAGTAAGGAAAGTAACACAATTTTAAACCAAGCGTATTTTTTTATAATGCTTTTGAAGTATGCAAGATAAAATGGCTCTTTTGGGAACTGAAATGAAAATAACTTTTCCCACAGAATATTTCCGACTGCAAGAAAACTTTATGCTTTTATCCCAATAAATTTATTAATTTATTTATGGTTATTTAACGACACACAGACATATATCTCGTCTAATTATTGTAGCGTTAGTGAAGAAAAATGCGAAAATATGTGGAAGGAAGTGGCCGTGGCCTAATTTAAGATAATATCCTCATATTTGCCTGGAGGGATTGAGTAAAATCACAGTAAACCTTAGTTCGGATAAGACGTCTTCGGGCTTAGATTTGGACATGGGACCTCTCCCAGAGCCCAGTGAACGACGAAGTATTAAGTAATTTCTTTGTTTTAGACTTGTCATCGTCATTTAATTATTATTATTATTATCACTAGAACATATTATTTCGAAGGACGGGCTTTCATTTGCCAAAGGGAGCACATGTTTTGTTCGATCCGGTAGATCGAGCTGTTTTAGACGTGTGGGTTGTCACGCCCTTGTATTTTGTTTCCAATTTATTATTCGCTGATAATTCTATCATACGATGTTATATGATCTTCGCAATTCCGGTTTATGTACTGTGCATCTATGTATCGATGTTTTTTTAGGCTTCCGTGTCTTTGTTTTACTCAGCTCCGACACAAAAAATACTGTCGTAACGTGTTTAACACTGCCACAACTGCAGTATAAAACGTCGCGACCGAATGGTTAACATTCCTGTTTTACAATTATTTGGATGACTTTGGGTTCGAATCTCGGCTCGGCTGTTTATTCATTAGCCTTTCCAATTAATTGTAGATGAATTATTATTTTGATCTGCTGACAGCGTCATTAAATAGTTCAGAAATCAAACAGATTTAATTCTGAAAATATAATTTTACATAAGTTGGCAACCGTGATTCGTAGGCATCCTACTTCCAATAGACTGTAATTTAGTGGACGCACATCAACCAGAGACACAACTGGCGTGCAGGTGGAATAGTGAAATGGAGCTCCAAATGCTAGGAATTAAACTGAAAAAAAACAGTGATTCTAATAGACTAGGCTTATATGTTAGTTGTTATTGGGAGCAGCTGAAGAAAAGTTAGTGACGTTTAACTGGAACAACGGAAGAATCAAGACCACACTAGTGTCTTTTATAGTGTTAATAGTTTGTTTGTTTATTTAATATTCTAACATACTACACGGTATGCAAAGTTTTGAGATTATTTCGAATATAGTGCATTAAGAAGAGGCAGGTAAGTGATTAATAAAGAATCATAGGTACAAATTGAAATTTAATGGTTTTACCTGATACGCAACTAAACACCAGGCTATTCAAAATTATGGAAAAATGAAGGTGTGCTCCACTCGGCTAGTTTCACGCTTCAGCCGCCTTAACCCCTAGAAAATAACAGCGGTACCCATTTGACAGCAAGCTGAATGAGTACTTGAGGCGATTTGAAAGTAGAGACAGACATATCGAACCCTGGACGTTTAGTAGGAAATGACATTAAGTGCGTGTCGTCGTAACACGCCATGAAAAATCCTCGACAAAGGGGTTGTCATCACGTCTCACCCCATAGACTAAAACTAATTTAAGTGAGGGTTAAGCGTCGGTTATTTAACTCCTCTTTTATCACCTACAGAGTTTAATTTGGTTTATCAAGAAATATGAGTTGTTTAGTAGTCTGTTTGTATTTTTTCATAGGTATTTTAAACAGTAACTAGAGTAGTATCTCCTTTAAGACACAAAAACTTCAAGGCCTTGGAAGGACCTCAGCTCTCTTTCTGAGTGTATCCGAGGTGATAGGCTGCGAGTTCTGAGCTGTCTTCACTCGCCTCGGCTTCGCTGTTTGCGCTGTAGCGTTGTACAATTTATCTGTGTTCTTGAATCGTGCAGTTTGATGACGGCTATTGTATTTCCCTGTTAACAGTAATTCAATTCAATTCAATTCATTTATTAAAGTGCTTGACAACAGCCAAAAAGGCCAATAACAGCCAAGCACTACAACAATACAGACATTACAATACAAAAGCAAACAAACAAAGAACTGAAAACATAACTGTACAATATTGATTTATTGCAAAATAACCCATAAGTAAAAAACTAAATGTTATAGATAAGTAAAATAATAATTATACTAAAAACAGTTTAATATTGGACAAAAAACATACACAATAAAATGCCATACTAAGTAAACAATAAAAAACCATGATTATTGTTTAAAAAGCTGACTGACCTCAGTAAGGAAAACACGATCTTTGTTAAAGATGTCGATGCTCCTACAGACTGCATTGGCACCAGAAACGCATCTGGCAGAGGGACTGGCCTTGAAATTACGTTGTACGGTAAAGGTAGAATAGTCTCTGATAGACCTAGTAGGTATGCAGAGACTAACTGTATCAACAACAGATGAGCAACTAATTTTGCCTTTAAAAACATTCACGAGCAAAAGAGCATCCAAAAGCCTCCTCCTTAAATGTAACGATAAGAAATTTAATCTAACTAATATTTCATCATAATTATAGGCACAATAGTCATACACATAAACTCATAAATACTACATGCAGGTTTATTGATTTTTTAAATAACGTCACGTATATTGTTGCAATTGGGTCTTAAAGGTTAATAATATGAAATAACATGTCTGTGGTTTGTAAAGCAGCGATTGTAGGTAGTATAATGAATTTACACACTAAAATTAGCTGAAAACCAAGATCGGCCTTTAGCAATGCGTTAAACGTAGAAGCAGTATAACTTTTGGTGCGTATGCAAATACTGTCCGTCACTGGAGTATGCACACAGCCACGAAGGATGAAAAATTGGTGTGACGATACTTCGACCTGGAGTGTTGCGGGCTACTGCTGCCAATCGATTGGACTCCCGATGTTCATTGGCTCGATGCGCTCAGCGGCTGCGTCACTAAACCTGGAGTATGATCCTCTTCGATTCTCTGTCAAACGTTAATTTATGACTGTGCCTGAGGATACGTTCGCAATAAATAGAGCGTGGATGTGTGATTATAATCCACGCGGCGTGCCTG